>NW_024582620.1:367088-392112 GCF_018398535.1 Haplochromis burtoni | reverse complement strand
GATGCATGTCTGCATGTGCACCTTAAAGAACATCTGCTCCTTTCATTGGAGAGCTTTTGTCCTTGTAACCACAATGCACACCGTTGATTGATGTCTTTGTTACCATAAAAAAGAGACACAAAAAGACAAATTAAAAATAAAAAGGCTTTAATTTTTGAATTATGTTCACCCTGACTTTTTGTTTTTATGAATCCTATATTTTGTTGAGCTGCTCAGAAAATAATCTAAATCATCAACTATTTTTGCAGAGCATAAATAGGTAAGTCGTCTCGTGCCACATAAAGGTTTAGAGCTCAAAGGACGGCATAAATATAATCCCAGTTATATAAAACCAAGTTTCACTCCAAAAATTCTATTTACTTTGGAAATAAATTGAATATCTGTAGAGATATAATTTAATGATTTCCTGTATGCGCCCTCAGAAGGTTTCCTGCATGTAGAGTCAGCACTAGATGACACAACTTGGTGAGATTGATATTTTTCCTGTGCTGTCTCTGCTGTGTGATAGCTTTCTATTTTACCTTTTATGTTCAGAAAAAAAAACCCTGAAAGAAGGGAGAGTATAACATAAACCGTGCAAGTACAATACAGTAATAGGGGCATTTTCAATAGTGTCTTCTCATAGGTTGACTATTTCAATTTAGTGCTGCATTTTTCACCAATTTCCTCTGCTTTGAAAGATTTTACACTTCTACAGAAATGCCTTGTGTAGTCATATGAAACTTGTGAGTTATTTTAACCGTCATGGAGGTCGGTTACTAACTGTCGAAAGTAATAGAAGCATGTGTGGAATTGTTGTGACTGATAAAACTGTAAATAATAGGTGTAACAGATCAAACGGTTAGCCGGAACATCTGGTATCCAGCGTCACAATTTTACTGTTAACAGACATTCACTCTGTAGTAGGGATGGGTATTGATAAGATTTTCACAATTCCGATTCCATTTTCGATTCTGTTTAACGATTCGATTCTTTATCGATTCTTTTTAAAAAAGGAGAACACTAAGTTCGATTAGCTTAGAACTTCGTTTTATATCTTCTCTTTGAACAAGGTAGAAATTTAGGAGTAACATGGCCTTACAAACCCAACAGTGAGATCTTAAGAGATCCATAGCCTACGGCTCTTCAATGGGGTGTCACAGGGTCCCCAGGAAAAAAAATTGTAAATGTAAAATAATAAAATAAATATTCTTCTGTAGCAATAACAAAGTATAAAATAAATTATTCAGTAGCAATTACACAAGAATATCCAGTAATGTCCCTGCCTACAATTAAACACATTCACTTACCGAAAATCGGTGGCATCTGCTGTGGCAAATGGGTGCAAACCTTCTACCACAAACTTAGTCACTGCTCGGTGACATTCGTCTATCCTGGCCTGAAAGGAGACGCTACCGGTAGACTGCAGCCAGCCAGACTCTGTCTGTCTCTCTCATCATGGTCACCTAAATGCACAGTAATGGCAGGTTTTGTAATAAAGCAGATCGCGCTAACATAATATGCACTGTTAGTTGATTATTTACCTGCCGCATTAACGGGAGAGGACGTGCAAACGTTACCGCTGCTGCTGGGTTGAGATTCACGAGTCCGGAGCGGAATTAAAAACATGACATTCATTTAAGGTCATCGCGTGTTTTGTGAGCAAATGCTTTTGCATATTCGTAGTGTTTCCTCCCTTAAATGAAGTATCTACTTTACAAGTATTGCAAGTTGCCCTGTTGTCATCCATTCTCATAAAGTATAACCAAACTTTTGAGCGTTTGAGCCGCTTACGCGCCGTGTTTCCTGCCAGGTAAATGACGCTCCACAACGTGGTGACGTCATTTGGGGCGACTGGAATCGATAAGGGAATCGTTTACAAAAATGGCAAACAATTCCAAGGAATTGAAACAGTGGGAACCGGTTCTCAACAAGAACCGGTTTTCGATACCCATCCCTACTCTGTAGGCTGTCATATCCACATGGCAGATTTTAGCTTATCAGCATAAGAAGTGAGTCTTTCTTTTTTAAATAACATACAAAAACATTCAAGTACGATAACAAGTTTGCACAAAAAACATGAGGACAAAGTTTATTACAGTTGTTTCCAGTAAATGCTCACGTATGTGTTTGCAAATGTATCTTCATCTTTAATGCAAAGCTACTGGAGTACTTTGCTTAGTGCTCAGTTAGCTAGCTTCCCTGATGTCACTTTCAGTGACCTAACTCCTACCAGAGGAATATTTGAAGGGAATGTTGGTGTGAATATGCACTGTGGCAGCAAGATGCTGTGGGCTCCAGAGTTGAAAGCACAGTAGCACACATTGTGTCCTCCTCCTCTCTACTCAGTAGCCTCACAAAGACTCTCAGAGGCGTCAGCATTGCCAGGGGCCTGATTGGCTTTGGACAGGCTGCATGATTTAAGGTTTATTATCATAGGGACTCTCCTTTCATGCCAGCAAACACATTCAGATATGCCACTGTACAATTGCCATTTTGATTTGTTTGTGTATGCATGTGCATCACTATATGTTTTTCTCTGGGAACATGTATTGTGTAACACAGATTGAGGATCAACAGCTATTTACTGTCTCTTTTGATTTGTTAGCACCACTCGCAGCAATGTCTTTTGACCAGTCTCAAACTCAGTTGTGTGGCCAACACAAACAATTAAAGACATGCCCACTGTGATCTTAGTTTCATTCTTTCATTATGGATCAGCAACAGCAGGGGCCCTAATTACTTGTGTTGGCTTGCTGAGAGAATGAATGGGCACCGACTCAACCACAGGGCCAAAAAAGGAACCCCAGGGGTTTAGATGAGCTGGCTTCTCAAAGTCAGCATTGGCAGGGAATCTGACTTCCTCTATTTCTGTCTGTTTATTGTCATTAGTTCTCATTTGTTAGCTCACTTTGCCTTTCCAAACTTTCCTTCTGATTGACTCTTCCTGTTGTTTTGGGATGTATTAGCTTGTTTTCCCATTTTCTTTTCATTTATTTTGCTAACCAGGGAGGCAGTCAGGATCTTTTGGTGTCCTTTGCGATCCACCAATCCAATTTCTGACTTAAAAATAAGTTTAGGACATCCACCTGCTAACTGAGACACCAGTCTCTGTCAGTACCCAATGAAGATAAAGTTGGTATTTTATTTAGCACACAGCTGATTTCTAAAAAGATTTGCAAACCAAACTGAATTTTTCATACTGCTCTGAGGCTTGTGGAGCCCCTTTCTCTTCTCCAGCTTGTCGTAGACTTCTCTCTGACCTGTGTCTTGTCTCTTCTGTATTGCAGCTGGGGACAGAGTGGACCGCTCCAGGCGAGTTTAGCAAGTTCAGGTCCCAGTCTTCGAAGTCTGTGCAGTAAGTACCTCTGACAACCACACACGTATCAGGATGGCAAAATGATTTCACTTTCTCAGCAGTAGAGAGACCAAAAGGGCACAAGAATCTGATGGAGGATCTCCCAGGAAAGGTTTTGCCGGATGTTTTGTTAGTTTCACCTTGTAAGCCTGTCAGTGAGTTTGTATTTGTACCATCATAGCAAAATGCAGTCTGTATACACTGTAGTGGGAAGTACCTAAACACAATTCGGAATACTTGAAAGCTGTTAGCATGACCATATATGTACTAAGAGTCAGGATGTGAATATCTAGTCTTCCATGGTTGTTTCTGTTAAATAGTCTCTTTACCTGTTAAGCAGCAGTCTGCAGCAATTGCTGTATTTGCACATTAATATTACTCTACAACCTAATTTATAGCAATAAAGGTAATCTCTAGGTAGATGCAGATATTATCAAGGAACATGATTTTTGGTACTGGTTTCTGTTTGCAGTCTGACTAGTACAGAACAGTTGTGTTTGTATAGGTCAGGCGTGGGGGAACTCCAGGCCTCAAGAGCCGGTGTCCTGCTGGTTTTACCTGTGTCCTTGAACCAACACAGCTCATTTGTATGGATAAATTACATCATCAACATGTCTTGAAGTTCTCCAGAGGCCTGGTAATGAACTAATAATTTGACTCAGGTGTGTTGACCCAGGGTGAGATCTAAAACCTGCAGGACACCGGCCCTTGAGGCCTGGACTTCCCCACCCCTAGTATAGGTTTTGCTTCCTATGGAGAGCAAAGGAAGAAACACATTTACCAAAATGCAAACTTGAAACCATCAGCCAATATCTGACAAGATTACATTTATAAACAATAACTGGCACATAGAACAGGAAGCCTTGGTCCTGCAACCCTACACTACAACTTCTCACATATAAGAAGAAAGTGTTCCCTGGAGACTGAAGAGCAGATCTTCTATGCATGTTTTGTATGCATGCTAGGACCTATATCAATAGATGAATTACCATACTGTATAAGAAGTGCTCTCAGGTGTCGACAGTCTTAATCCTGAAAGTACTCTCTTTCTCAGTAAATGTAAGATGGAGAGGCATTAAACTATCCAGTCCTCGACACATCTTTCTACCTAATGTTTACATGACGACTCACTGAGTTCTTGGGCCACACCCATCTTCAAACTCTCCTTTAATATTGATCTTTAAGTTTTCAGACTCCATCTTGCATGGTTGTGAAACTCAGGTTGACAAGCAAATAGACAGGTGACAAAGTACTCAAAGCTGCTTCTTTTGTCGTAGTTCTTACTACACTACCTGTCTCCAGAACCCAATTTTTATGACAACAGAGACATACAGACAGCCACAGATTCACAAAGTGAACATAATAATCTGCCGCATTGTGATTGTAAGCACTTATCCGCATCCACTTTGCTTCTGAACTCATTGTTAAGTTTATATGATTGTGCAGGAGAACCGATTCTAAAAGCTCTTGTTCCTTTGGGTTGCCTCATTTGCCCGACTGAATGAAGCACAAGTGTTGGCCTAAATTATTCAAATCACTGGTGTTTGGGGTGAAGTTAAGGGATACTTGGATCTTTTAAATGTAACAAATTAGGTTATGAACAATTATAACAATACAGTGTAGAAAGAAAGCTCACATTCTGTGTGGGTTGTCTTAGTTCTTACCAGGGCATAAAATTAGAGATGAACAACAATACATGATGTATTACACTGTGTAATTATTTGTTTAACAAAAATAAGCCAAAATGCAGAAGCGGTGAGTGCAATAAATAAATACTCTCCATGATTGAATAGCTTTTATAGCTGCTTTGAGCAGCAATAACTTGAAGCAACTTAAAGTAATCTTTTTTCTTTTAATCCATCTCTTATGTCATTCTGGAGGAATTTTGGCCCACTCTTCTTTACAACATTGCTTCGGTTTATTCAAGTGTGTGACAATTCATTTATGCACAGCTCTCCTAAGGTCCCAACACAGCCTTTCAGTTGGGTTGAAGTCTGGCCTTTGTCTGGGCCACTGCAAGACTTTAATTCTTTTATTTTACAGCCGTTCTGTTGTAGATTTGCTGCTGTGCTTGGGATCATTGTCCTCTTGCATGACCCAGTTTGCCCAAGGCTTTAGCTGTCAGATAGACAACCTCACATTTGACTATAGAATACTGTGGACAGTGGAGAGGGAGTTCATTGTCGACTCATTGACTGCAAGGTGTCCAGTTCCTGTGGCTGCAAAGAAACCAAAAACCAAAATAATGATCCCTCCACCACAGTCCTGACAGTTATAATGGTAAATGGCCTGTATTTATATAGCGCTTTACTAGTCCCTAAGGACCCCAAAGCGCTTTACATATCCAGTCATCCACCCATTCACACACACATTCACACACTGGTGATGGCAAGCTACATTGTAGCTACAGCCACCCTGGGGCGCACTGACAGAGGCGAGGCTGCCGGACACTGGCGCCACCGGGCTCTCTGACCACCACCAGTAGGCAACGGGTGAAGTGTCTTGCCCAAGGACACAACGACCGAGACTGTCCAAGCCGGGGCTCGAACCGGCAACCTTCCGATTACAAGGCGAACGCCCAACTCTTGAGCCACGATTGATTGGTATAAAGTGTTTGTGCTGTTGTGCTGTGTTTGGTTTTCACCAAAACTGGTACTGTGCATTATGGAGATGCTGCATCTCCACTTTGCTCTCATCTGTCCAAACGACGCTGTAAAAACTATTTGTTCAGATAAAACTTGTCAAATCTAAACCATGCTGCCATGCTCTTTTTAGAGAGAAGAAGCTTTCTCCTAGAAAGCCAAACAAATTATACATTTTCAGTCTTCTTTTAATTGTACTGTCATGAACTGAGGCCTTCAGACTCTAACATTTCTCTGAACATTGCTCGGTCTGACCTTGGGATGAATTTGCAGGAACGTCCACACCTGGATTTGAAATTGTTTGGAAATTACCATATAACCCTTTGCCAACTAATTGGCAGAAACAATTGCTTCTTCAAGAGCATTGCTGTTGTCTGTACTCTTTGGTATTGTTTTAACACACACCTGAATGCTCCAGACCAGCAAAAAAAAAAAGAAAGTGACAGAACATATAGTGTGATAACATCAGAAGTGTTGGTTGGATGTGTAAATGGACCTCTGAGGTGACGCTCTAAGTCAGTGTAGGTGTTCAGTTAACACCGACAAATGTCTCACTGGATCTAGTGGAAGTTTGAAATCATAGATGCATACAATGCATAAAAAAAATACATGCATACATACCATACAAAGATGTATAAAAAAGTCAGAGGCCCAGATTATTCCCGTCCATTTGTGGCCATTTGTGTAACACTATACAGCTGTTTTTGAAATTCAGTTTTAAAATAAAATATACTGAACATGATACTTCCAAACGCAGCTCTATATTATGATTAAAAATAATAATGGTACTATGAAAATCAGTCATGCCTGCTTGCCATTTTATATCCCCAGTGTGATGGTTCCATTATCAAAAGAAACCACATCCCAAGCTATGAAAATCCAATGAGATGGCACACATTCAGGGAATATGTTTCACAACGAACTTTACGTTCTTTATATTGATTACAGTATTGATTTTACATTACAGTTTATTCAGGCTGACTCTCTCCATCACACCAGCGTCTAATCATATATTGAATTCTCATCGTTACTGGTGCTGAATTTTTTTCTTGTTTTTTGTAAAGATATACCCACGCACACAGTTTAGTCTCTTGTGTGTTTGTACAGTCTGTTCTTGTTCCAGGTCTTCATGACAAAAAAGTGGTAGTGTGGTTCTTGGCTGGAAGTTACACATACGTAACACCTCAGTGTGTGTGCTTTTAAATTGTGTTTGCTTTGGAGGTTTCGGTAGGTTATCGTCACGGTTTGTGCCTACGTGCTTTTGTTTTTTGGCAGGTTTGTTATGTGTAGGTTGTTTTTGTGACGGGATAAAACCAAATCATAATGCTGAAGTCCTTTTTATTCATGAATGTTATATGTGCAAGTGTTACTTTATCTCTGTGCGTAGGATTAACTGGGTCTGGTTAGCACGGAAAGCTCACCAGCCTACGAGGGAGAGCAAAGAGGTGACAAAAATGAAATAGAAGAAGAGACAGAAGGATGCGGTTGAAAGTTTTTCTATTTTCTTTTCCTGTCTGACAAGTATATTGCAGTCTCCCACAATAACAAGACAACAACAAAGCAACCAAGCGTGGAGGCAGATTATGACAGGAACATTAAAAAGGTTGTGCAGCAGAGGAATTTGAGTGTGACACTTCAAGTTTTGTGACCTGTTACTGTGTTTCTGCGTGTGAATGTATTTTGCATCTGCTTAAAAGTATTTTGGGTGTGTTGTCGTTATATTTTTTAACTTATGCCAGTCAAGGGGAAGTGTTCAAGAGAACAAGGCTGGACTGCGCATTGTCTATCCCAATGAAATCTGATATAACGATGATTAACACACAGCAGTTGTTGCCTTCATCTACCTCTCCGAAAGCGTTTAATGTTTCCTGGCCTTGATGTGTAAAGTGATTTATGATTTCTCTGTCATGTCATTATTTATTTATTTATTTTGTTCTTCCCAGACATGAAGCAAGTTGAAAATTGTGCGCTTTTAAGCTTGATAACTGAAGTCAAATCTATTTTGATTTTATAGCTGCTCACTTTCACTTGCTTTAGAGGAGCCATGTCAAAGAGGACATGAAAGTCAGTTTCAATATAATTATACAAAATCGGTTTTGCTATTTCATGTGTGGGTGTACATCAGAGAACATGTTCATACTTTTGCATGCAAAAAAATACAGGCCTGTCTGCATTAATCTGAATGTGCTTGTTAAATACTGCACCATTTGAAAGTCTGCTAATGGCTTTATTGTGGGACCTCAAAGCAAAAAAAAATTAATTTGTCATTTTCCGCATGTTCCCTGTGCTGCCCCGTGCAACTTGCATCCCTCACACACCATTGCACTCGATCTGTTTGTGGCAGGATATCCTCCCAAACGTGGCAAATCTGTGCAGAAGGATTAATTGCCATGCCTTCATAAGAAGGTATTCTTCAAATTAGATGGGATGGAATTGAAATGAGCAAATTAGCAGTGCAGAAGCGAATAACATATCGCTTTCCGTCTATTTTTTATTTAAAAAAAGAGACGACGTGAGCAGCTGTTATTATCGCTCATTAGATTTTATAACCTGGTAATTTCAAAGATCTGTAAACCTGATAAAATCAAGGAATAATCGAACAAAACTAAATGATTTCAGTGTTCCCGGGTTTTTATTACACTCAATTTCGTAGATGGGCACTGCGAAAATTATAAGTCATTACACATGAGGCCCTTGTCAGCCTGATCTTCTTGTACAATTTGTTATTGGAGAATAAGTTCAGGGCCATTTGAGCCTATTTACAGATTTCATTCTGCCATAGCTAAGTTCTGCACAAAGCCTTAATCAAAACTGCAATTTAAAACAGCTCTCACACTGTGCTGCTGTTCTTGGTTTTATTCATAGTGGGCTCAGAACTAGATGGAATGAGACAGCGCTATATTAAAATGGAGTCTAAAAGAGTCAAACAGTACAGAGCAGAACGGAGCCAAACAGAGAGCAGCCGTCAGAAATGTAATTGAACAGAGGAGAGCAGAGTGAAACACAGACACTCCTACGTTAGCAAGGTTGTTTCGTTTTTTTCACACTCTGGACTGTGGTTATTTATATGTCTTGGTTCATTGGACCTGTACAGCAGATTGTAGTAGAGTTGAGTGAACAGTGACTAATGGCTGCTGCAGGGCTGAATCATATTGTCAGAGAATGAAACATATTGTTGTTGAGAGGTTCACTTTAAACACTTCACTTGGCTGTTGGAGGTCTCCATACAATGCAATCAGAGGCAACTGCAACTAGAAAACGTACATCCACAGAGTTAAGCATATTTAAATAGATGGACAGGCACACATAAAACAGATCAAATCAAACATGTGGTCATCTTGGATAACGTGCTTTCATCTGCCACATCTTTCCCTTCAAGGATCGCTCACGTTTGTTGCTCGTTTTTTGTGGTCCACTCTTTCTCTCTTGCTGAACCTCGTGTCATAGTGACAATAACAGTGCAACATTGAATTAAAAGCAGTAAAAGGGGAAGAAGTAGGAACGCTTTCTCTGTGTGCACGCAGTTCAAAGACCAGCTGGAATGATGTATTTCTCACATGTTGGCCTTCCTGTTGCCATGAAGTGTGGAAGTTCATCCTAGGTGGCAGTTTTAATAGATGTCATCCACAGTCATCTACACCACCTGGCTATCAACTCCTGGAGGTGATGACTCATGCTATTAGTGAGTGGGTGTATTTGTGGGTAATATGATTAAGCTTATTAAAATTTGAAAATAGAGGGTGTTGATATTCTCTTTCAGCCCTTTCCTTGCTTTCAAAGCACTTTTTAGTTCCTCATTGAAATAGATCCAAGTAAGGATTTGTGTAAGCATATCATCAAATGAATTATAATACCAGCACTAAAACCAATTTTTAGATTTCTGGTGACATGCTCGTTTTTTGGAACACAATATAAATAATATTTGATCATCATTTGACAGCTACTCTTTTATTTGTGAAGAACAATAGAAAACATTTGACAGCTCCAGTTTCTTTAATATGTCCCCACATTCATTTTCTGCCTTACAGAAAGAAGGTTCTGCTGTTTAGGCTCTTTCTGTGTCAAGTTTGCATGTTCTTGCACAGTCTTGGTGGATTTTCTGCGGGTTCTCTCGTTTTCTGCCTGTGATGGTGATCCATCCCGGGTGTTTTCCTCCTCTTGGTATACACTCGGGGAGTTTCAACACCAGAATCTGAGTCAGCAGTGCTCTACTGTGTTTAATCAAATGACACTAAACATAGAACATATTTTGTTGTTACATTTCTGTGCATTTAAAATCAAACTTTAAAAACATCAAATCAAAGTAAGAAGCACAAAAAACTTTTTTTTTCTGATGCCAGCAGAATATGTTGTTTTGACTTTTAATCGAATAACAGTGTCAATTTGAGATAATTTTTTATCTGTCTCCGCCTCTGCTGTGAATTGATAGTTTGGCAGTGCCTGCTAGGTGCTGTCACAACAGCTTGATGAGTGACAGTGAAGTAGTCAGATAAGGAACTCTGATAACCCTGTCAACACTATCTCGTCTCTCTGAAACAGCTAACAGAGCCTCAGGCTGCACACACAACACCAGGGCGTGATTGACATTTACTAAAATTCTATAAGTTGAACCATCCTGAATTCAGACCGAGCTGGGCTGCTGCTCTGCTCGATTTTAGAACATTTTTTGGCTCTCAAATTGGAACGTGATTGGCAATTAGTTGAAGATTAGAAGTAGTATGATGGGTATAACCATGGATGATCAGCCATCTGACACAATGGTTTCTTGATAACCAAGAAAACTTTGCCCTCAGTGTTAATAAGACCAAGTAGCTGATCGTGGATTTCAAGCAGACAAGGAGAGAGCATGACCCCGTTTACATTAACAGAACCTCAGATGACCATCACAGAGGATCCCAAACGGTCCACATGCACACCAATAATATGATGAGGAAGACTCAACAACCCCTGTACAACCTCTGGCACCTGGAGAAATTTAGCGTGAGCTCCAGCATTCTCAGTTCCATTGAAAGCATCCTGCTGTGCTGCTGTATCATTTGGTACAAAAACTGCACCGTAGAGGAATGCAACGCACTTCAGAGGTGATTTTCCTGCCCTCCAGGAGATACACAAGCATTGATGCACTGCCCAAACCCAATGGATCATAAAAGATACTCACCACCCTAACTCACCACCTTTAGTCACATGAGTTTATTATCCTATTTTCAGACATGTACTTTTTTTTGCATTTGCATTTGCACATTTCCAAAACGTGGTGCCTTATTGTGTTCCTTTTTATTGGGAGCTATTGTGCTGCTAGTCTGGCTCATCCATTTCTTTGCTTTTGTAAATCTGTATGTGGCAGTATTGCTAAATCGGAATATCATTTTAATTGCTGAAAAAAATCTTGCCAGCACCACAAGTTATTATTGCTTTGATTTTTTTTTCATTGAATTAGAATTTTTCTTTTCAGTTAGTTTATTAGTTTCCAGAGTAGATTTGCATATTTGGGGTATTTCACAGTATTTTTTTGAAAAAGTTCAGTTTTTATTAGTTTCAGGGACAAAATTTAAGAAGTTCAGAACAGGTATTGTAATACAAATACAACAGTTTGAAGAGGTAGTTGTACGCTGAAAAGAACTGAAAAAGGTTATGTGTATATTAATTATATGTGGTTTTGATGTGAAAAAAAAGTTTCACTTAATTTTTGGTGCATTTAGTTTTTGCTTTTTGTGATTTGTATTTTTATTTAATTTGTTAAAGTATTTACATTTTTTCAGTTTGAAATTTTTCAGTTAAAGTAAAAGTTCCATTGCAAAAATTGAATCAAACACTGTGTCACAGTCTGTGTGGGAGTGAGAAAGTGGACCCAAATGCAGAAACTGAAGAAACAAACTATGGTTTAAACAAAAGGCGAGCCGTTTATTTGGCTGAAAACGCTGAAAACCTAAACTGGGTAATAACTAATAAACTATGAAAACTGGGATGAGAGACATGGACGTGGAACTAAACAGCTACATGCGACTATGGAACTATGAAATAAACTGAACATGAACGTGATCAGTAAGAAGAACTCTGAGACATGGTGTGGCTAGACATGAATCCAAACCGACGACCTGACAAAGACTGAATGTAAACACACAGATTAAATACACATAAGGGTAATGAGGAAAGTGGAAGCACATGGGGAGACACAGCTAACACAAACGAACATAATGATGCACAGGGGAAGAGTATAACTAAGCACACTGAACATAGAAACACAATACTTTCAAAATAAAACAGGAAACATGGAGAGACATGAACTGGGACACGCAAGCTTGACACGAGACAGAGGGAGTAAGAGAGAGAGAGGGACACAGAGGAGAGACACACAAGGGGAACATAGAAAAAACATAAACCAGACTCAAACTTAACAAAGACAAACTAATAATAATAATAATAGAACTTAAAGTTTTGAAATAACTAATACAAAACAACTCAACTCTACCCTTAACTTAAGAACAGGACATGATTTTAACATAATATTAACATAAGAAATCAACAATAAAAAATAACAAAACGCTGGGTCACAGAACCAGCCCCTGGCACACTGACTGTTTCCTTAACTTTTAGTGTGAACCTTCTGTTGAATGCAGAATGCTGAGAATAGTTTCCTTCAGTCTGTAATGCCTCGAATCAGAAATGGTTGTTTCTGAACTTTGGCAGTGATGTGATGAGAAGCAAAGGTCGAAAATGATTCTAAGGTTGTCTGTGATACCACATTTGGCATTTAGAAGGAGCAGTATTCAATTCATAAGCTCCAAATGCCATTCACACTCAAATCTTCCAAAGACACATGGGTCTGTTCTTCAGTTTGTGTGAGTACACATGTGACATGTGATGGATTTTTTGTTTTTACTTCTTCTTTACCACCTTTTTTCTTCTTCCTTTGCATTTTTTACTTCTATTTCAATAGTTTTGTTTTGTTTTGTTTATATGCATGATTTGGTAAAGAACCTCAAGGACTGATAGTAACTGGGAGGAGAGAGTCCACTGCACCTTTTGCAGCAACACTGAGTGAAACCTAGTGGAGAATGACCAGTTATTTCTCTATGGGATCTCTCAGTATCTATAATTGAATCATTTAAGCACTGCTGGCTATTAGCTGGTGAAGAGATTTTAGTACTTTGAGAGAGGAAAGTGTAGAGATTTTTGCACATGACATCATAGGAATACAGATTTAGCACGCACACGAGCTGAGCATTGCATCTTCTGGCTTTCATGATATGCTCTGAAAGACTTTTTTCTGGCGTGGTTTTGATCCATTTTTGCCCATCAAGGGACGTATTACTGAAAATCAATAAAAGAATGTTATGAGTGATTACCATTTTCCTGTGAAGCATTTTTAACCTGATGGGAGTGGTATTATCCAGGATGGCTGAAGCAGAGTTCCTGAATGGTTTGATAAGTATAAAAAAGATTTGAATGATATGCTCTGACCTTCATGGTCACCAGATTTCAGCCAAATTGAACCTTTGTTCAATTTCAATTTCATATTAGGAAGTACGACAGCAATCAAAACTATAAATTGCTGCTATATCACTCCAAAATTGCTGCCTCGTTAAGACACTCTATGATGATTCCAGTTGGGATCTCTTAGTATTTTTATTTTATTTTTTTTGTATTTAAGTGACCTCTGTTTCCTTGTGTGCACATATGGCCCTGGTTGCGTGTGAGGACCTTCTAACCTCTTTCTGCTAATAGTAATTGGCTGATACCCTGTAACAGTTGAACTAGAATGAAGCTGTTTGCCAGCAATCTGCCGTGACTTCTCTGTCCTGCTTTCCTCCCTCGGGCCTTTACTCCACCATCTGTTTCTATGAGTGACGGGAGCCTGCTGAGATGCAAATCTCTGCTCGAGAGTTTCTTTCTGTTCAAGTGTGCAGTGGCTTAGGTTTGATCAGAATGAATTTCGGGTGTTGATGTACTTTGAGCTGTGTAAAACTGCAGAAACTAACATCTGATTGGCAGTAATGCAGGAGTGCGACCGACAGTCATGTTGATGAAGGGTGAGGTTAGTCTAACTTTACATACTGAGCAGCCAGCAAAGTGACATGTAAGCTGTTTGGAAATTGACTGGAATATCCGGGATCTTTCAGCATGTGATAAGAAGAGATCAGTATTTAGAAAAGAATTCTGACACATCATTAACACATTAGTTTTTTTAAATATATATATTTTTTGTTTTGCTATGAAATCCTGTTAATAAACTGAATCCAACTGTGCTTAAAGGTGTCAGCTCTATATAGAGTGCTTGTCAGATGGTTTCTACACTGGAAACTGAAAACTTGACACTTTTAACAGGTTAACAGTTGGCCAGGTGTGCCAAGGTGAGGCAGAAATCAGTGTTTGATCTTCTTGCACTCTTTTTTTGAGTATGTGAAACTCTGTGAAAGTCGTTCATGAATATTAAAACAGATGAGAAATATCTGGCATTTATTAGACATAAAGAGAACATTCAGTTGGGTTCAGGCAATGTGTGTCAGTTTAAAGACCTCAACGGTTTTGATGAGATCCAAGTCAGTGTGGCCAGGATCAGAGCATCTCTGAAACAGCCAGGCTGCTGCACTGCTCAACAAATGGTAGATTTTTTTAAAGTAGTTTTTTTTTAATGTGTGGATTAAAGCATGTTTGGTGCATTAATGAGTGTTTATGGCACTAAAATAGTGGGTACTGTGACTTTACAAAAAAACGGCATAAAATATCACACGAATTTTCCGTGTATATCTTTTAGCTGCAGATACATTTTCAGTCACTTGTACGTGTTCTATAGATTTACCTTGATGCAGTGTAATAATTATAGTTGCACTTCATTGTGATCAAAAGAGCATCTGCTTTAGCGCAGCACAAATACTCCCACCAAGTGTAGTTATTTTTTTTTTCTTCACATGGACGGGGGGGGGAGGAAGGCACTGGAGAAAGTAATGCTATAATGTTGTATTAGATAATTACATATGGGGGAATTGGATGTGGTAGATAAAGGAAAAGGAGACTCTGTGAGAAGAGCCAGAAAGAAGTGACGGACACGAAAAAGAGAGGGAGCGAGAGATGGGGAAAGAGGATGGGGATGAAGGAGAACGGAGAGGGGCAGAGTGAAGGGAGGGGATGGAAGAAAGAGGATTTATTGAGGCTGCAGGGAAGAGCAGCACGATAGCTCTCTGATGGATTAGAGGAATGTATGAGAAATGGAATGAAGAGGGGAGAAAGCGCAAGGAGAGAAAAGTGAAGTTTGTGGGCCTCCTTGGGGCAGCTCTAAACACTGGTATCATTAATGTAGTTTAAAGAAGTGTACTCACCGAGAAGGGTCTTTTTTTTTAAAGGCCACCTGTGGGTATTAGAGAGGGAGGAATCGGTCAAGGGAGAGAGATGGGGACAGGGTGACAGTCAGATAGCGTAATGAGAAATTGAGTTTGAAAAAGAGAAGAGATATTGAAAAAGTAGAATCAGGAAATTGCCGTGACCATTGGCAGATTGGAGAGTGTGTCATGATTTCACAATAGGAGAAGAAGGACGGGTATTAACCAGGGGAGGACAGTATACTGCCTTTATTTCACTTCACTTCTGCTCACTGCAAACCAGATCAGTAATTCTGAGTGTGTGTGTTTGTCAGTCTGCTGGTGTGAGAGTATTTCTTTGGTCCAACACTTTTCTGCACGATTCTGTGAGAGGATTTTCTATACACTTCATGGCAAATAAATATTTTATACTTTAAAGGTAGCAGATACCCGGCAGGCACTCAAGATATTCTCTGTATTTATCTTCAACAGTCTGTTCTTCTGTTATCCAGCCAAGTCAAGTTTCTTTGTCTCGCTATCCATTCAGCCCAATGGAGGGAAACTGGAAACAAAGACCCCAATTAGTCAGGCAATTAGACTGCTGTTTTGTGTCCTCTACTCATCCTCTGAGTCACACACTAATAGTTATTCTTTCCTCTTAAATCTCTCATTTGCCCTTCACTTGTTCTTTAATGTTTTTTCCCCTTTTCTTTTCTGGCAGGATGCGATCAGTGATCAGTGGTATTCACTGTAATGTATTTTTTCCTTCAAAAAATCATTTATAATTCCCTGTGGGTTTTTTTCTTTCAGTTCGTTTGCTATTTATCGCTTCTCCTTCATCTTTCTTTCCGTCTGTGTCTTTGTCACTTCATCTCTTTCGTCCGGAGCCTGCCTCATCATCCATCACGATTGGTGTGACCAGTCCTCCTACACTGTTCCTCTATGCTCTTTTGTTTGCCTTTCTCATTCTCCATCTTTTGTTGCGCTCTTTCAGTTTTATAAAACACTTTGAAGTATCTCAAATTCTCTTCATCATAATTTGTCATATTCATTTTTGAAAACTTATTCTTGATCTTTTTCCGGTTCTTTATTTCCCCCCCCCAAAAAAAATCTTCATATTTTTCACACCAGACTGAAAACAGAAACAAGGCAAAGATACAAATTTATGTTAAGTTTAAAACAGGAAATAGCTATAAGCCGAAAGCTGCCAACAGTTATTCTCTCATGGGTAAACAAATATATGAACAGTGGAACAAAATTACACAAATCAAACGTGAAATGGCCTACAAAATGACTGTGAAGTTATAAAGGGAATAGATAAACAAGCAACAGAAAAGTACGTGAATAAAACTTAATGTTCTGCTCTCTTCATATTTTTCCATTATTTGCTTCTCTGTGCGATACGTTTTTTTTCTTTGTCTTACTTTGCCTTTGTTTCAGTTATAGTTTTGTCTGCTGTCTCTCTGTGCGTTTGGTTTTTCTAGCTTCTTTTAACTAGTAAGGGAAGCAAACCTGTGCCGGACAAGTGTGCCGTGAATAGGCTTGCATCTGTAAGAGTGGAGCTAAAGGAAAGAGATGTCAAACGTTGACAGGCAGTAGTATGTTGTATTCAGCTTTTATTTTAATGTGATTGTCCTTCATATCTTTAATCAATGTAATACAGAAATATTGTGGCGGCAGGCTGCATCCTCTCTGCTCTCATATTAAATTATCCCCCAGATCGAGTCAGATTATAGGCTTAAGTAGACAATCTAATGAAGGTTCAGGAAATAGGATCATATTCTCTAAAATTATCTCAAGTTGTTTGGGCACAGATGTGAAGTGGATATGCTAAAAGTCCAAAAAATTGATTAGTAAGCCAGGTTGGTCAGGGGAAAATAAAAGATGGCATGTGTTAACCAAAAATGATATTTGGTAGAATTAGGACAGGCAGATTAGTTTCTCTAATAAATTCCCCTTTTTAAAACTGGTGTCTGATTGTAATAGTTTCATGTGACATCCTTCACTGTTTATTGCCTACTGGTCTCTTCTCAAGTCTCAATTACTCAATCCTGCTGCATATCTAACACTAACCATGATGGGTCTTTTCACTGTGTTTTTACAGCGGTGAGTTAAATATAAGATTTGTCTTTGGATTTTAATCACAGCTCAGCGTAAATCACGGGGTTATGAATGGGATGATGTTTGAATCGTTTGGGAGAGGGCAAGCAGGGTTCCAAAAGCTGAAAGTGGCACTTACTTTTCTGAGTGCCATTTTAGCAGCTGCACAGAGAGATATTCCCTATTCATGAGAGAGTGACCTTAGCACACTGTCACTGCTCCCGTGCACCTGCAATGATTTATTGGTTACAGAAAGCTGGGCAGCCGGATGATGCAGCGGCGTTTATGCATGGGGAGGGGGGGGACACGTGACCATCCTCCTTCAGCTTTTGTCCTTTTCTTTCAACTCGGTCAACAACATCAGAAATGAAAACACACACACACACACAGTCTAACTGTTAAGGGGTGTTTTAAATGGTAAAATATATGCTCAATTCCACCTAAATTCAACCAAGACATGTTGTTTCAATTATAGCTCTACAGTAGGGCAACGTTTAGATCAAAATTAAACATATGTGTATAAATTCTTGTCCAGATACCTGGACAAACTGATACACTGATGAGACTTTGGATACTGTGCATCAAATTCTTGCCTTCTGATGTTGTGCTGGAGCCAGTCTTCCAGTTTGGGGGTGGTCACAGCTCCTAATGCTGCTGTTACCACTGGGATCACTTTAGTCTGCAGGGTTTTGGTCAGTGGTTGTTGATCAATGGTCATGAGAATTTGCATAATTAAGATTAAGGAACTGACCTCCCAGCCCATTTTTCCTTCAGTGGGCTGGTTTCAGTCATTATGCAAATGTACTGTTTATAAGACTGGGGAAACCTGCAGTCAGCTGAGACTGAAGAAGTCACCTGGATGAGTGACGAAACATTTCTCCCACAAAACGCTACGTCCAGATGAACAGAATCAACTTTTTGGAGATTTAGTCTGCAGAGATCTATCACAAGTATAGGCCTCTGGTCCTATGTCTGATTGGTTGAGCAGCATGTCCATAAGATCTTAACCCTGTTCTTCTCAACCACTTCTGTCAGTGTCTCCCATGGACGCTTTAGGACTTTTAGTTCATATGAGCCACAGATATTCCTGTACACTGTCCCAGCTTGCATCTTACACCCTGCTACAATGTGTTGGATAATCTCCGGGGTACCTTTGCACAATCTGCAACCTTGGTTCTGTCGGCTATGGCTACTGAAGCCTCCATGGATCTGATCCTTAGTTTGTTCTTCTACTCGCATGATCAAATACTCTGTGCTGTCCATTAGGCAGGCTTTCTCTAGCGAGTGGTAGGATTTCTTTATGTCAGTCACTTCCTCTGTCTGTCATTGGTACACCCCATGCAATTTGGTTTTCCACAAAGCCATTCCTCTTCCTGTTCCTGTTATGTCTTCAGCTGCTTGAGACACTCTTGGAGCAGCTCATCTCAGGGGACTATCTTCGTGATGTATTTATGGATGCATCCATATTTCATCCTGAATAGTGGCTCTGACACTCACTAATGCTCGCTCTCCCTCTTTCCATTGTTCATAGAGCCTCAGGGTGTTGGACTTCAGGTGGAGATCTCAGTGCATTGTGAGGAGTATTCGTGTCTTGATGTCAGTGGCATCTGTCTCCTCCTGTGACCATTTTATTATTATTATTATTTTTGTATTCCAGTTGTGTATCTGCTGATCAGTGGGTCATATGTATTGATGGCTTGGATCTTATTCCAGCCATTCAGCTGGCTTCTAAGAACCTGTCTTACCTCCTCGGAGGTATCTGTGCATCCTTATCATGATTCCTCTTGGGTATAGTGTCAAGAATCACATATAACAAAATTATTTCCTTTTGCTTTTCCCTTATATTTTTTAAAATCACATCCGTCCTGCTTTTGTCAGGCTATTTTCAATTCAAAACAAAGACTTCATCAAAGAAAATCAGTTTGTATTTGTGTTAGGAGACAAACGGGAGACAGAAGAAAAGGAAGGGAAAACATCAAAGAAAATAGTCACAGGAAACAGAAACAAAGAAAGATCTGAGCAAATCACACGACACAAAAATGGTGGAGATGACTGCAGATAACACCAGAAATCATAGGAGGAAATACTTATCACAGTCCACGCATAGATACATATGCATGATGACACTAATGTACATGTGTGTTTTGAGGGGTAATGATGTGTTCAGCAGTGTTTTGGTGTCTCCCACGCAGTAACAGTTGGAGGCCTGTTATCCATGAAGTGTTTTAAAAACTGAAATATTGCATTATCACATTGTAAGAAAAAATATACCCAGTAAAACTTTAAATCAGTCCTCTACTTAGCCTAGCCAGGAGTTTCAGAGAAATACTGGAGCCTGCATAAGAGCAAAATATTAATTAATGCACAGCATCGATCGTGATTAATTCAGGAAATGAGGATTTTTAGATTGTGGCTTACCGCCATTTTTTTTGCCTTCTTGCCTGTAGGACAGCATATTTTAGATAGATTGACCCTATATATATATATATATTAGTAATGTTCAATATCTAATAATAATAATTGCTCTTTCCTTGTTTCCCGTCTAGTCTGATCTCATCCAGACGATACTACTTTGAGATTCTCCACAAGCAGGATGACAAGGGCTCGGATCACGTAGAGGTTGGGGTAAGTGTACCTACCCCGCTTCTGTGGTTTTGCCTCTCTGAGTACATCTTTTTCCTCACAATTATTTCGACTTCAGCAGTCTGAGTGTCTGTGTATGAAAATTGCTTCAGTTGTCTGGTGAAAACCTTGCCCTTTGACAGGAACATTTCCATTTAGTTTTAACTTGTACCCTGTGTTTAACAGTGTCAGAGTAGTGACTGAATAGAGAAAGAATGAAAGGAAATGTTTGAAGGCGAAAGCTAACCTTCACCTCCTTTACTGTGTATTACTTTGCATTTCTTAGTCTTTCAGTGTATTCATCTGTCCACTTTAACTACAACTTTATCCAATACATGCCCAGCTTGTTGGTGCACTGGCTTTTCCTAAAAGGCATAAAGCCTTCACTCACACAAAATCTCTCTAACTGTTCTCTTTCCAGTCCTCCATCTGTCATCACTCTTCAGCTTTTCCTTTCTTTGCATCTTTGCTCTGTGCTTCTTTCACTTTGATTCTGCTCTGCACCATTTCTCACTCACTGGTTTTTTTGCACCTCAGGCGAAGCAAAGAGATGAGTGAGGCTTAATTTCGAGATGAAGTTTCAAACGAGAGCCCATACGCCTCGTGTGAGCTTGTACTTTGAGTAGGAAGGCGGATGATAAAAAGAGATCACTGCTGTGTGCGTATGGAATGAATCTTTTAATAATCCTCAGGTTATCTTCATCATGGTGACCATTATAAGAGGAAGAACAGCAGCTGTACTCTTGGAGTTGAACTCTTCTTAAATAGAAGTTGTTGTTTTTTTACCCTCAAGGTTAACAATTTGTTTTATTTTTTTGCGCTTCTTTCTCTTTCTGTAGCCTCTGGTTGCTTTCCTCTACTAAATCAATTTTGTTACTTTCTGCATGATTGTATACTTTACTGTCCTGTCATATTTTTAGTTTCTATTTAAAGAAAAAAGGTAATCACTTCCCATTTTGCTAATCATTACCACATTTGCTAGCAATGGCAAACACTAGTACACCAATGTTACTGAATGGTGCTCATAAAGTACAGTATTGTACTCTGATCTCTCCTTTTTTCAGTCTACTGGCAATATTTCACACAAGCAGTTAAGTTATCCATTATTGGCAGGTCACAGTACTATACAGGTTCTGTGGGATGTTTTGGGTCATTGATGTGAGTGTGTTATGAACATGCTGCCACTGAGTTGACAGTGAGAATAGTGGAGTATATTTCAGTTAAATCTGCAGAAATACAGTGTTGTCCTTTTTACTGGGCTACTGACTGCTACTCGTAAATTGAAGAAACATGTGCCTCTGCAAAGGGATCCATCAATGTATAGTGTTATGTATGCATTGTGGAGATATTTTAAGCTTGTTCATTCTTCTAATGTGTTTAGTCCTATTATTCCGCTGTTAAGGACAAGCATGGTGCTGCTTTAAATTAGCTGAGTAATTAATTGCTATTTCCAGGAATCAGGCGGGGGTGTTGTTTAGATAGCATGAGTTGCATCTCCTCACTGTGCTGTCATTTTGTGTCAGACAATGGTGGCAAGCAGGCCGCCGTGCCGTTGCTGCCAGGGGTTCTAACTTAAATGGGGTATAGCCTGATGCAGAACTGTTTCTCCACTTGGCTTTAATTTGATTTTCACAGTCGGGTTTTTTTTCTCCTTTGGCCAAACTTCTGTGAACTGTAAATATACCGCACTAATCCACTGCTTTAAAGAAAGTGGGAAAGGAAAAAAAGTGGACTGTTAAACACTTTAATGGACCTTCATTTATGCCTGCAACAGTTAGCCAACCCTCGCAGTGCACCAAATAATCCCTAGAGGGATGACTGTCATTGCCGCCCAGCGACTGCAGGAATCAACAATATGTTATCCTCATACCTGGCGTAGATCAAAAGGTTGAGGTAACTCCAGCAGCAGGCAGACTCTAGTACAAGAGTAAAAAGAGAATACCCTATCCAAGCAACTATATCATAGCTATTTGCAAGGAGCTATAAAGAAAATCCTATTAGTTTCTCACAGTGTTCTCTAGGGCATTACACATAATTTTTTTTTGTTTTATATGAAATGTTAATTACACCATCTTCAAAACATGTATAGTATATGATTTAAAGCTAATCTGCAGAATGCTGTGGCTATGTCTAGTTGTGGTTACCTCTAGCAGCATACAAAGGACAACAGAGACAAGGTTATTTCTTTCTTGATTTCATGTATTAGAGGAGATTAAGTAATGGTATTGACCATTACTTGGACATCAGCCTACTGCAAAGTGGAAGAAGGGGAACAAAATGGTAATAGAATTAGGCATTAGACGGTAGATGTAGATGATGTAAAATGAAAGTAAAATGAAAGATGAGGAGAAATAAATTTGACCTGAAATATGAAGAAAAAGTAAGAAGAATGTATAAACGGTATGTGCTGAAAGCCCTTATCTGAAGTATTTCTATACTTTATGGCAGCGGTCCCCAACCCCCGGGCCTCGGACCGGTACCGGTCCGTGAGTCGTTTGGTACCGGGCCGCGAGAGTTGAGGCTCAGGTGTGAAATGTTTAAGGTTTTCAGCGTTATTTTGTTATCGTTTTTATCGTTAACTCTGTTTTCCTGGGTTTTTTCACATGTGTTATATATAATAAATCTTCTTTTTTTTGGTACCGTACTAGTTTTATTTTGTTGTATTTATCCGCGACACCTTAAAGGCCGGTCCGTGAAAATATTGTCGGGCATAAACCGGTCCGTGGCGGACCGAAAAAAGGTTGGGGACCGCTGCCTTATGGTATTCTTTCTTAACAGACTTTGCCAGTCATCCACATACAGGTAATGTGACTGTATCTACTAATGAATCAAGGCCACATGGAAATCCATCTCTCTCTTTCCATTTCTTGTTCTTTCTTTTTCTGCCTGTTAGCCAACTACCCATGAGGCTGTCAATGTGGGTTTCTACTAGTAGAAACAATTTAATGAAGCACATAAAAGTTATGCAGGAGCTCAAGATTGTGTGGAGGAATGTATGTGTAGTTGTGTGTATGTGTGGTGTGTCTGGTACACTGTCTTAAGAAGGCCCCTGTGTGTGATTTAACTGTGGAATACATTTCACACCTTGACAAAAATAGCAGATTTACCGTGACCATCCTAGAACAGCATAAGCCCAGGACTCACATAAATCCACTGGAACCCAGGCGCTCATTTGTTAAACAACAGATAGCGTGGATTCACAGCTCTTTCTCCTATGTTCTGTGGGAAGCGGCGATTGTATGGCCAAAGGTGGACTCGTTCCTCTGGGGAATTTATTTCTCTAGTAGCGATTCCTCTGAAGAAATGAGGTGGAGTAAATAGTGAATAATACACAAGCACAATCTGAACGTTCTATTTTGGTTAGAAAATAAGAGAGAAAATCCTTGTTTTGCCTGTGTTGGCATCCTTCCATTTCATTGTGGGTACGATTTAGGGAAAATAGCTGCAGGGAGGTGGAACATAAACAGCATTAGAGACAGGAAGAGACAGGTTCAGAATTCACTATTCGTTCCTCAAGGGGGTGGAAACAACTTTGTGTTTAGGAAGAGCAGGACAATATCTCAAGAGACTGTTAACGTGTTAGAGTAAGTAGACACATTACCAACCCACATTTCAAGTGACTATTTCCTCTGCAATCTGTGTGTACCTGCCTCTGTGTTTTCCTTCAGATAAATGTTTTTTAAAGTGATGGATTTTTTAAATGGAACGTGCGATATGACAGATGATTTAGTGAGCAGCAGTTTCATTAACTTTCCTAATTACCATCTGGATCTTTGTCAGTAAAACACAGAACCTTTCCACTCGCCTAATGGAAAACATCTATTGCTAGCACTGTGACAGAATGAAGGAAAGCTTTGGTCATTAAATGCTATGATTGAGAGAAAGAGTCGCAGGGAAAGGAAGAGAAGAAAGTCACGCCTTAATTAGCAATGGCAAGTTTATGGTCAGGCTGGGGTGAGGCATTTCAATGCAGGAATTTAGTGCCCACCAGTTAACACACACGCCCATGTCTGCACACACCCGTCTGCACACACCCGTCAACCCAAACTCTGCACATTCTGCATTTATTCAGAGGCACAACCATCACACAAGCACATGCAGGCCTCTCAATGTCTGGCTTATGACTTCTCTTCGCCATATAAATCTGCAGTCCAAGCAAACTGTTGCTGCGTGTGTCTTTTCTTACAGTTTCTTATTTGAGTTTGGTTTGCAGCTTTCACTCCTTTTTACCATTTCAAATACATTTTAAAGCTTTTTCTTATATCCTTTTTGTCCCATGTGTATATTTACATTTCTCTTTTTAAATAGGACATTAATTTTGAGATTCCTGATGTAAATCAAATTAATTTCTTGTTTTGTGTTTTTCCAGCAAATTCAGTACCCTATAATTGTTATTTGCCTCATTGTGCAAGCCACCATATTGCAATCAGAACACATTTCAGCTTTTGGCACCTTCACTCCAAGAAATCATTTAGTGCATATGAATTTATGGAAAAATTGAGAACATCAATATAATATTTACCACACTGACAGTCTTTAATTGCTTGGGATCATAACACTCCCATGGTATTTGTCTTATTCTCAAGAAGACAGTATGAATGCATGTAAGTACAACTTAAATGATTGCAGGGTGATTCTTGCTCCTAATGAGGATTAAAATTGCACGATGTACATTCCTCTGTGGGAATCGTTTATCTTTCTCATGATTGGGAAAATCGAACTGTATAGCCAATTATTATTCTCACTGTCAGTCTCATTACTAAAACCTCTGGACAGTCACTTACATGGGGTAAGCTCAGTGGGAATTAAAGCTGTTAGCAGAGCTAATCTTCGTATCTCTCTTCCTGTCTTGTATGTTGACTTTCATCTTGTCATCACCAGAGATGGGCAGTAACGCGTTAACGCGTTACTGTAATCTGATTACTTTTTTCAAGTAACGAGTAAAGTAAGGGATGACTATTGCAAAAACGGTAATTAGATTACCGTTACTTTCCCGTAGGAACGCTGCGTTACTGCGTTACTAAAAC
>NW_024582620.1:364642-366021 GCF_018398535.1 Haplochromis burtoni | reverse complement strand
CATTTGATTACATTTTGTATGATGAATTATGCAGAAAAAGTAGAATTGTGCTGAAAGATCTATCGCTTTATCACCTATTCAGGTTGTAAATCGTGTTTTTAAAAAGTAACTAAGTAATTAATTACTTTTGAAAATAAGTAATCAGTAAAGTAACGGGATTACTTTTTTTATGATCAGGTTACTTTTTTCAAGTAACTTGACCAACACTGGTCATCACACAGATTCCATCAGACACATCCCAAAGAGCACCATCCCACACATGACACACAGTTTCAACATTAAAAAAGCCAACATGTAGCACTTTGTCACCCGCATTCATGTTTAATTTCATTAGCTTATGCTACCTTTATACTCTCTCACCAACTGCTTCTCTGTCCCTCTAAGTCTTGTGAAAACACTGTTTTATGTGGGAAAGTCAACAAACCGTATCTTTAGAATTTTTGTCCTTTATCAAAAGATGAAGGAAGAAATCTCTGTATATGTTTGTTCTTTGCTTTTCTTTACAACCATCAACCTAGTCGATTTCACACTTGCAAGGACATTAAGTTTGTGGGCATTAGAGTGAAGAATTCGCAAATTTTGGGTAAAATTGTCTTTTTATTACAGCTCCAGTCTGTGGTGGGAGGGGCTTACACACAGTGAAATGGAGAGTAAAGGAGACAGAGTAATGGAACCATAATTGACAACAAGACATAGATTTTGACACTGAGCTGAAATTACTAAACTATTAATAATTTGTGGGGGGGTGTGAACCCCTCATTTTTAGCTGGTTGTTGATAAAGTGTCACATTCTGGTGTGTAGAAAATGGAGACAGAGGATCCGAACGCAGGACTCGCAGATAGACCGAGAACGTGCACAGTGTTTATTATAAGACTGGATGAACTTAACATGAATGACTGAACTAGACAGGAGACAATAATGAGGGCTGAGAGAAACTGAGGGCTTAAATAGACTGGATAATGGGGATGACTGGAAACAGGTGAGAACACAGCTGGGATAAATGTAACTAATGAAACAGAGGAAGTAGAACTAAAGCTAATGTACACAGACAGATGACTGACACAATAAAACAGGAAACAGGCATGGAAACTAAACAATGACAAAATGATCAACACGGAGTACACTGGCAGAAAGTTTTAAACTTCTTTCTGCCTGTTCCCTTTAAACAAACATTGTGCAAGCTGAATGAAACTGTATATGTGTGTGTGTGTGTGTATGTATATATATATATATATATAAAACTATAAACACCCAGCACGCCCCTGCGGGCGGTTTATCCTTCAAGCTCGGGTCCTCTACCAGAGGCCTGGGAGCTTGAGGGTCCTGCGCAGTATCTTAGCTGTTCCCAGGACTGCGCTCTTCTGGACAGAGATCTCCG
>NW_024582620.1:329966-364622 GCF_018398535.1 Haplochromis burtoni | reverse complement strand
TGAGTCATTCATGTCTGGCACTTCATTGCTTTGGTCTTTTCTAGTAAACATTTTTTAATCCAAATTACCTGCACACCCATTTTTATTCATTTTTCTTTATGTAGCTGCAGTGTTTTTTGTCATGTACATTTGCCTTGATTTGAAACCTGTGTGATTTTTAGTGTGACTAACTAGTTTCCCCTCAGAGCACACATTGAGTCGCTGTAGACACAATCACTACAACATCCCCGTAATTGCTATGGATATTGGAGTCATTTGTCTATTGGAAATGTCTGGTCTAAGAGATTTTGGTTAATGTATAATTTAACTGAGAAAATTAAACACCCCGTCTCTGTATCCACCTCTTCATCTCCCTTTGAATGTTGTCCCTTCATCCCCAGGCAAAACAAGATGATATGACGTGGAGAAACAAGCCACTGTTTTCGTGTCACTGACTGGGAATGGAAAGTGGCATTTATCCTCTAGAATGTAAATGTTTAGCTCTGTTTAGTTGTCAATTGAAATAAGAGTATAATCATTCATGGGCTTAAATCTTTGTTTTCATGGTTTTTAGTGTTTTACTTAGTTTTTTTTGGCTGTCTGCATCCTGGTCAGCTTTCATTTTATGAAGTTTGTGCAACAGTATCAGCATAGCATCAAAACACCAGCAGTCCTTTGTTTCTGCTATGCTCTGTTGGGGAGATATTTGTTCAGAGCCTGTCAGGAGTTTCTCCTTGATGCTCTGCTGCCAGGCGCTTGTCAATGGGCAGCACCACAGCTCCACAGTACTTTCAATTACTGCCAGTGTTAAAATTCACACTTTCTCTCTTCCGACCAAAGCAACTTTTCTTGCATCTCGTCAGTATAGGCAATATTTCCTTGCCTTTTCTTTCACCTCACATATGATCCCTCTGCTTCCAACGCACTTGTCACATTATTAAAATTAGATCTTTCATGGTTAACATTTAAAACATTTACAGGAAATTATGAAGGGTACTCCAGGAAAACTAAAACATGTGGTGTAGACACAAAATATGTTTAAAAATGAAATACATTTGTTTAAAAGTCACGTTAAGTGTAACAAAAAATGAAACCTGCACTATTTAATACATTTCCATGAGACTCGTATTCGTATTAATATTATCATTTTTGGCTTGTTAGCAGCCTGTCAGTCTCAGTGCAGTCGTAGTTGCTATGGCCAAACAGTTGTCTGGCAACAGAAACACAGTCAGGTCAATGAAAGCACCTGTGCTTTGTTCTGGCTTTCATTCAAACTCATAATGAATCGTTACAAATGGTTTGTCAGGTTTATTAATTATCGCCCTAATAGGAAGAATTACGTCTGTTTCTTTTACTTCAGTAATAAAAACCAAGCTTTCTCGTACTATATAAGAACCTGAAAAGAATGCACAGCGTGATTTCAGAGCTATTTTCCTAATGGATATAATAGGGCCTGCTTACCACAGCCTTTTTCTTGAGCTGCTTTCGTCTCCATCCATTTATGATTAAATTATAACCCTGGGCAGTTAACAAAGGACACATAAAAACAAACAAGCCTTCCTAAGATAATATATTATTTACCATCCTCTATCTCTGTTCTAGCCTTGACCCATTTCTCAGTGCTTTCTGTCTGACAGTTCGACTTGGACAACAATCAATGTATGTTATTGTAACCACTCATGTTACATCATATTAGGTAATTTGCATATTTAAACAACAAGTAATTATTTAAAATTGCATGACAAAAAATTGCATGGTGGGATGACAGGTGTTTACTTTAATTACACAAATATTATGTAGAAGTAGTAATGTTTAATAGGCATTGATCTGTAAATAACTGGATATGAGTAACTCTAGCCTATTATATTATATCAGAATAATTATAAGAAACTTAGTTTTAAATAGCATTAATATCACTTTGACCTTCAGATCAATCTTTTGAACTCAAAGAAGAGGTCAGAGGTTTTATACGGTGCTTTTTATATGTTGACAGTACACACCACATTTCTTTTAATGTTTAAGTTAGAAGGTTTTTAATCAATTTTCAACCAATAAATCATTGAGTTAATCTTGAAGACCTTGGTCGATGTAAACCAAATTTTTATGGATTGTTTATGTGACTCCATTCTACACCTCTACAAAGTTTTATCAGAATACATGTCAAACGAGCTATTGTATTTATAGGCAGAATGATGCCTATGAATACAAATTCTACCAAAAACATTAAATCCTTAGTGGAGCTAAGATTTGCAAATCTCATAAACCAATATTTAATTTACAATAGAACATAGAAAACATATCAGTTTAAAACATTTTACTACTTCATGAAAAATGTTAGCTCATTTGGAGTTTGGTGACAGAAACATGTCTACACACCCCCAACTCTGGAACAAGGGGCAACGGAAAGCTGGAAAGGGAAACTGTGCTCAAAACAGCTGGAGGAACATTTTGCAGATGATTAGGTTAACTGGCAACAGGTCTGGTTAAGGCACCATCAGTGCTGAAAGTTATATACAGGTTTTAGAGCAGCATATACTCCAATCAAGACTGCTTTTTTCTTTAGGGAAGTCCTTGCATATTTCAGCAAGACACTGCTAAACTGAATAGTCCAACTGTTACAAGAGAATGGCTTTGTAGTAGATGAGTGCCGAACTGGCTTTGCGTGCATTCAAGAATACATCATGAAATAAAAAAATATGACAAAGAAGACCCAGGACTGCTGAGCAGCAAAAAGAATGGGATAACATTCATCCTCCAACAGTCCAGCAAACTGGTCTGCTAAGTTCCCAGATGCTTACAAACTGTTGTTAACAGAAAAGAGGATTAAACATAATAGTAATCTTTTTTTTTAGGTATGTTGCCACCATCAAATTTAAGTGAGCTAATATTTTTTAAATTTACAAATTTCATATGCTTTCTGTGTTTGTTGTGAATGATATATGGGTTCATAAGATTTGCAAATCATTACATTTTGTATTTATTTTACACATCATCCCAACTTTTTTGGAATTGGGGTTGCAAATAACATCAGAGTAGTCCCGGTCTCCTCTTGCCTTTTCCCCTAAGGCAGGCTTCATCAGGCTTGTTAACATCTGTCTTGTTCTGCTATGTACGACATGGAGGAAACGAGAGATGAGCTATACAAAGAACACAATGAACCTCTCTGTCCTCAGTTGAACAAATGGAAATTGACAACCTTTTAAATGTACCAAGGTGAGCTGTACTAGCATAAAAGTCATTATTCGCAAGAATAAATCAAACAAATAAAGTGCTTAATTTCTGTTAATTTTATTTGACCACAAATCTCAAGTGGTTTGTATGTAAACTTGAAGCGGTCAGTTATTTTCATTATGTCATTTCTACTTATGTGTCACATTAACAAAACAACTTTTTATCGATAGAGCGTTGGGCTCTGGTGCAACTGATTGAATTAAGGTAACAAATACAGCAGCCAGCAGTCAGTCTTCTCAGAAGCAATAAACTCCTAATCGCTGAATGATAAAAAAACAAATAACAAAAGCTGCGTGTGTTATTCGGTTTGGTATCAAACCATACACTAAGAAGGATTAAAAGCCTCTTTTGATCATCAGATTGAAAACAGAATCAAACCTTTATATATCAGTCGGTGGTCTAGCCTGTGTGAAACAACACTGCCTGTTGTTCATTGTCATTTTGTTTCCACTGTTGGTACTTTTTATTATTTCCCCTTGGATATTGATTTTTTTCTCCCCCTTTCTTTTGAACTTGCAGGGCTAGTGAGCACACCTCTGCTTTTTCCTGCTGTTTCCTGTCAAAAGTGTTTTAAAGTAAACACACCTGTACACACAAGACACACTACATTTACGCTTTCATAAAAGATACTGTGTGTCTCCACACATGCACACGCACACTCGCTGGGTTGGAGGAATTCATTAGCAAATATATGAGGTCAGCCAATGAACAGAAGTTCACATATTTAGAAAATGGGCCCTGCAGGAGCACAAGTGTTGTGTGCCTCATCTTCACTTAAGGCTGATGACACATCAGCGGTGCTGTGCTCCACTGAGCTCTGGAAAGGGTTGTGTTGACATTCTTCCTAAACGCACTGCTGAAACACGCTCCGAGCCACAAGTCAAAGCATCAACTGTCATTGTCTCTCATTTTAAATTTCACAACATCTTTCGCTTGCAGCTTTGACCTGTAAAGCTGAGCCATTTTGAGTTGCATTTCTTTGGCGAAAACAAACGGGTCTGTTTTTTTGTTGTTTTTCATTATACATTCCAGAAATGCAGCTACGCAGTTACAGCCTACAGTGAAACAAAGTGGCGAGACGCAGAAAAAGAGCTCCAAAATAAGACTGTGACATGTGATTAAAAGAAATGCGAAAAAGGAAGTAAACCTTGAAATAGGATTGATTCATGTATTTTTTAGTGTTGAATGGATGATCACTCGAGTTTTGCTGTGTGTTCTGGCGTGTAAGAATAACAGAAAGGTTGGCTGCATTTTACACTGAATATGTGGTGTCCACTTTTTTTTTTTTGTCCCTCCTGGAGTTGGGTTGTGGAGCCTTCTGGCTTGACCTTGAAGATGATCACCCTGAAATGACAGCAAGATAGTGAAGCCTTTGCTGGCCTGCTGGGCCACCCCCTGGTGCTTTTCTGCATGATGTTACCCTGTGTCCTTATTTATTGTTCTTTAATGCACTACATGCACTTCTGCGGTTATGTGTGTTTCTGAAACAATGCTTTATTGGCGTGTATCATTTGCATACAGTATACAGTGCCGTGAAAAAGCATTTGCTGCCTTTCTGATTTTGTACTTTTTGTATATATGTCACATTTAAAAGTTTTAGATCCACAACATATTTTAATAATAGATAAATATAACCCGAAGAAATACAAAGTGCTGTTTTTAAATGGTGATTTTATGTTTTAAGGGGAAAAAAATATTCAACCCTCTAGTGTGTCTGAATTAAAACACTTGTGCAAAGGAGAGTGGGCTGAAAACGTCTCCACAGCCTTGTGAAAGACTCATCGGTAGTTATCGTAAATGCTTGACGCTTGCAGTTCTTGCTGCCAAAGGTGGCAGAACCAGTTATTAGGTTAAAGTGATAAATGGTAAATGGACTGGTGCTTATATGCACTTTTCTACTCAATTTGAGCACTCGAAGTGCTTTCTTACTCCAAATCTCATTCACACAAATCCTTTTTTTTCTATGCCTAAGCACTTTTAACTTTCACGCTCTCAGAGGCAACTTGGGGTTCTGCATCCTGCCCGAGGATACGTCAACATCCAGGTTCTAGGAGCCAACTTTATTTCAAAGAGTTTTTATTTATCTGGGTTAATTTTGCCAAATATGGGACAAATAGCCAGAAAAAAAGGAACCAATACGGTAGAGGGAGAAACACTGTTTCGCAGCACTGTAGATGTTGTAAATGCCTTTCTAATTTCAGAATTTGGTGCTACACTCAGTGCTTCATTTGTGATAAAATGCCCTAAAATCCAAAACAGTGTGCATGTTTTTATGCCGTGCATACACTGGGGGCATTTGCATAAGCCTGAGGAGGGTGTTTATATTTGTATTCTCAAGCTGAGGGTTGGAAAATGACCTGTCTCCTGTGATTATATCCTTGGTAACTAGAAGTGACGAGGTAATTGTGAAATCTATTTAAAAGAATTGTAGCTTGCCTCTCTGTCTCTTTCTCATCCCCTTTTTATTTCTCTCTCTCGCTGCTGTTTTCAGGTCATTACTACATCGTTTTTCTACACCTACTCATCCCCGTCTTATCCATACAGCCATGTTGTCTCTTTGTTCATGGTCTATTTTCTTTGTTTGTCGTTTTCCTCTTGTTTCCTTTCCTTGCTTACACCTTTTGTAAGGATGTATATGTCCTACATTCTTTATTCTGTTTCCTCTTCTGTCTTCAACTATGTGTGTTTATACAAAAACCCTGCTTCAGATCGATCCTGTGATGTTGTTAAGATCAATAACACAGAGTGTCACAGCTCAGGCAGCAAAGACTGATGGACGATTTCTGCTCGCCGTATACTTTGAACATGTTGGCATTTAGTTTTCTCGCTCAGTCCCTTTTCTCTCACTCTCTGCTCTCACACACAGTGGCGTCCGTTCCTGCCTGGTCTGAAATATGAAGTGATAGACTCGGCCTACATCTCCCTCTACACAGGTAAGAGCAATTCATCAAATTTGTGTCATCTTGTCGTGGAATCTAATAAATTTCATGATTAATTTTTTGTATTTATTGGCATTTATACACTGGACTTTGTTAATAGAAAATCTGCTGAAAATGCTCAGCTGAGAGCTTGCCAAAAGGAAAGGCTCAATCATGCCATAGAAACAACCTATTTAAACCAAAATGTTCTTCTGTGGGTTCACTGCAGATGTCAGTTTGAGAACACAGCATGTATTCCCTACGTGCGGCTAAAGAGAAGTTTCAGGATCTAATAGATGATCTATTTTCTTCCATAGGTGTCATTCTTAGCAGAAATGAGAACACTATCTCCAGAGTAGATGTCTAACCTTTATAGCTCCAAGAATAGTAATGTGTCACAAAGATTCAGCATCGTTAACAGGGGGAAATGCCAGCTGCACAGAAAATGATGTGTGGAGTTGTCATCTTGGGCAAAGCTGCAGTGTTATGTGGATGCATGCCAAATCCTGTCTTCTTGTTTATGACAAGCTGTGACAGAGAGGAATGAAGCCTCGTACCATATATGAGGTCACCTGCTGGATTCGAGCATTACCATCTCCTCATCTGTCTCCCGTCCTCCACCCATCCATCCCTTCTCCTCCCTCATGTCACTCTGCCTCCCTCAGTTGTTTTTTCCATTCACTCACTCTGGAAATTATTTAATAATCCTTCCTGTTTGAGCAAAAACATGCATCTCTTTGCTCTGGGACACCAGTTAAAGTTGTAGGACTTTGATTCTGCAATCAGTGTTGCATTGTATAAGTGGAATACTTGCACATAAATTTAGAGATATTTTGTTATGTATCTGAAAAACTATCCCAAGCTACTTTTATGTCTTTCATTGTGCCACGCTTCCCTCTGCTCATGCAAGTGTTTTTCTGTCTATAGCTTCAAAATAATTTCTTACTGGCACAACCCGAATTGGAAGCTCCATTTGTGTAATAATGCCACAGATTATGTTTCATAATTTAAGTGAAAAAACACCAAAGATGCAGTCAACTTAGTTGCTATAAATGTGTAAAGTTAAACAAGCATTTTTTCTTTGGTTTCCTTTGTTTTTGTTGCAAAGATCCATCTCAATATCTCTGCTGCACATAAATGAATGCTGTGGTTTTGATGATAATATAAATATATGAAAAATGATGCAATTTTTTCACAGGAAGAAAAAGGGGTTCCATTATTTTGCTGATCAACGAGCCCATTAGTCAACATTTGCAAGACTTGTGTGTAGTAAAAACCAGCAGTGTGATCAACAGATATCTTATTGTTTAGGAAAAAAAGAGAGAAAGATGGTGGACACAATTCACCCTCCTGAGGATAAAAATTATGCTGACCACCCTGTTAATTATAAAGCACTTCTCCCATCAGGCATTGCCACTGACATGCCATTAATCACGCGTGCGCTCTCCTCGTACCCTGTTATCGATTGGTATAATTATGACTCGGCTCTGTTCTGCTTTTGTTTGCTTCAACTTTTTTCTGATCCTTCACTTCAGCTTTTGTTAGGGTTCTCCTCCTCTTCCTCTGCTTCCTTTGTGCCATCTCCCCTCTGCTTCTCCTTCTGTCTCTTCCTTCCTCAGTCGCCACCTCGTCATAGATGGTAGCGATTTTGCTGTAATTGTGGCCCAAATCATATCGTCTTTTAAACATTAAATATCAAATTTGTCCATTGTGAGGAGCATAAAAAAGGAAATGAGATAAAGAATCTTTCTCTTTTCCGCTGACTCTAACTTAATGTCTCTTCACTGCTTTTTTTCCAGATGAGTCCAATCTGAAGATGAACAGTGTGGACCACATCCCTCAGACCTTGGCCAGTCACATCCGTCTCCCAGAGGAGACACAGCCTCAGGGTCTGGAGGGAGGCCGTACCATCCTGCATGGAGCTGATATGCTGAAGCCGGATCCCAGGGACACCTTCTATAGCAGTAAATCTGCCATTCATCATTTCAGGCTGTCCTCTTTCTCTGTCTTCATCCTGATTTTCTGGCCTGTCGTTTTCTCTAAATGCCTGATTGTCTGGCTCGATTGTCTGCAGTTGTCATCTTAGCTGTATTCAGACTGTAATTTCATCCAGTAGGCTGTGTTCCATTTTTTCTGGATTTTCCTGCTTTTTTTCATCACTCACCTATCTGACTCTTAGATTTTTATTTATTCATTTATTTAAGTGTTCTATACACACATTGGTTTGGCCTAGTTGTTGAATAACTGCCTGCCTCTTCCTCTTCCTGTCACTCTCTGTCTCTTCTCAGCCCCTATGATCGATCCCTCTCGACTGGAAAACGTTCTTCCGGCCTGTCTTTACTCTCCAACCTATGTAGTCAAAGATTTCCCCATTGCCAGATACCAGGGCCTGCAGTTCGTAAGTCACTTTCCATCTGGGTCACAAAAAGAGTGACGCTTTTGTTCGAATCAGCTTTTATTTTTCGACAGTCAGCTGTTGCTAAAAGTAGACTAGCGGGGTCATCAGAAATGTGACCAGATATGGTAGTGGCCCTTAAAAAGTATTCCCAGTGTAATATCCCGATCAACTGCGCAGCAAACAGAGAAACAGAGAAGCTACATCTGTGCTGATTTGGATATCGCCACTGCATCTCTCCCTTTGTGTCAAGCACAGCATGAACAAAGTAAGTGGAGGGCAGTGTTGAGCACTGCTTCCCCCTTTAGGGCAGCACAGGTTACTGCAACATCTGCAAAGATGAACGATAACTGGTATGAGAGAGAGATGCAAGTTACACAGCAAATCCATTTCAGATTAGACAAGAATGACCTTAACAAAATGCAGCATTATATAAAGTGACTGGTTGTAATTAAACACTGTCACAAAGTGCACATAGTATAACCTAACTTTTCCTCCTGTCACTGTTTTCTGGGGCGATTGCATTTTTGATTGACATGTCTCTGTTTATCAGGTCTATCTGTCTTTCGTCTACCCTAATGACTTCACGCGCCTCACCCACATGGAGCGAGAAAACAAGTGTTTCTACAGAGAGTCCCCTATCTACTTGGAGAAGTAAGGGCATTATTACTTTTATCTCTTAGGGAGGTATGGGAACATTTGTCTTTGTCTTGTATATATGAGCGCGTACACTGATTATGCAGAATAAGTGTTCAAGTGTCTGTGAATCTGATGGCAGTGATTCATGTGACCCCTCACTAAGAGATTAAGTGTATTATGCTGCAAGGCACATCGAAACTTCAACCTTCTGTTAATGCATGTGGCCGTGTGTGTGTGTGTGCCTGTGCTGCCTCTTGTTTTGTCTGCCAGGTTTGGTTTCTACAAATATATGAAGATGGATGAGGAAGAAGATGACAGGCCGTTCTTCTTCCCGAACCCAGATGGTAACTAATAATGAGCAAACACATGCACCCACCTGCACACGTACAGACTCTCATTCAACTTTAAGTCTCTTTCGTGTCCCCAGATTTCCTAGAGGAGGAGGAGGTGGTAGATACAGAGGATGAGGCAGAGATTGTTGGCACACAGTCACCCAAGAAGCCCTCTTATCCAAGCCAGACCAGCCATACTTCAAATCCCTCCTATCAGCAATCAAAGTCTGAGCCCACACCAGCTGGCCGAGACAAGGAGAAAGAGAAGGAGGATCCTAATGATGAAGAAGATGAGGGCCCAGTCAACAGTATCATACAGCACAGAGAAAGGAGGCGTTTTCCTCGCAGAGACAGACAGATGGATAGGGATTTGGACAGAGACTGGGGGAGAGATCATACAAGGGAGAATATGAGAAAAGACACGGGGAAGAGACTTGAAAACATCGAAGCAAGGGTTCTTCAGCCTGATATCGAAAGCGTGGTTAGGGGTCGCTCTCTGTCCTGGGTCCACACTGATTCTGCAGAACTAGACCCTGCCAGGAAAGGCGGAGGAACAGGTGGCGGAGAAGACAGGGGAGTTGACACACGGACTAAACTCAGCAAGTCTTCTCTTCTCTTTCCCCAAAAGTCGTCCCTCTCTGCCCTTGCTAGCCGAGCCAGGCAGATCCTCAGCAACTCTGCACATGGCAACAACCTCCACGATAGGCTTCCCGGGAGCAAAAAAGAGAAGAGGGAGGAGAACAAGATCTACATCACCAGGCCCAAGCCTGCAAGGGAGAGAGAGAAGGAGAGGGAGCAGCGGCGAGAGAGGAGGGACGAGAGGGCATCTCGCCACCCTAGAGAGGTTTTCCCAGGAGTCTTTTTGTATCAGACTGGAAAGACCACCAGGCTGGTAAACCTGGGTGCCAGGAGACGTGGTGGGGGAGGCGTAACAGGAAGTAGGAGTCTGATTAGTGCGCCTCAGCTCTGGCCTAACCCCCCTATAAAAGAAGGTAAGGCTTCTCCTCACAATGGAAGCACCAACACACACAATGAAAGTGTGGTAAAGTCTTCTAACAAGGCAACAGGGGCAAGACAGCCAGAGAAAAGCAAAAGCAAAGGAGAGCACCGGGATTTAAAGACTACTATCATGGCTGACCCACCCAGTAAAGAACACCACCTAATCGAACCGTCCTCTCACCGCGGTCCCCCTCATCCCTCTGTTACCCCACCAAGATTAAACTTTACAGACAACACAATCCAAGGTCAATCACGGGTTACTTCTTACCTGCGAACCTCAGAGATTACAGAGTCCCAGCAGCAGCCAGACCCCAACCCTCCAGATATCGACCAAGAAACAAACCACTCTAATCCTGATCCCGACCCCGAGCCAGAGCCAGAGGAGGGTGAAATGTCAGATTACAGCTACGAGGAGGTGGAGGCTCGGCCAGGTTGGGCAGAGGAGAGCATTAACTGGCAGAGGACTTTCTCAGTCAATCCGATGGACTTTGAGCTTCTGCGCTCTGACTGGAATGACTTGCGCTGTAATGTGTCTGGGAACCTGCAGCTAGCAGAGAGCGAGGTGGTGGACGTGCTGGCACAGTACATGGAGAAACTCAATGAGCGCAATGGGGGGTAAGCATGGCAAAATGAAATAAAACAGACAAGGTCTATGTTTCCCTGCATCCTTGTTAGTTTAGGTGTGGTACTTATGCTAATCGTTATATAAAGCAAAAGGTAATTTTGCTGCAACATATTGCTCATGTCCTGGTGCTTTGAAGTCTTGCTCTCAGTCTTCAGTACGCTGATTACAATTTTCTTCAGTAGTTCTTGCAAAGCTCGATGTTATTTGTGTGAAGTAGCTTCTCTGTTGTTATTTTCATCATCCGTGCTAAATTCAATGTGCCACAGATAATGAGAATCAGCTTTTTTGAAGTGGTTTGTAAACACAAACAATAATTAATCCACTTGTGCCAATGATGTAAAATGTTGTATTCTATATGTGCAACCTAACCTCTCTGTGTATTTTCAATATTTTCTGTCTGTCTGCCCTAGGATCTACACCCTGTTGCGAATTATCAACGTTGAAAAGCGGCGTGACTCGGCAAGAGGGAACCGGTACCTCGTGGAGCTGGAGCTTATGGAGAGAGGACGTAGCGTGGTACGCCTTTCAGAATACATTTACCTGCTGCTACACCGCAGCAAGCAGGGGGAGGAAAGTTTAGAGAACACAGACTCTGCCCCTGCCTCAGCACCGGCTTCAGCCCTCTCCACTGCCACTCCCAGCCTCACCACCCCACCGCCGCCTCCTCCTCCCACCAAGTCGTCTGGCCGAGCAGCAGCAACACCCTGGAGCACTGCATATGCTAAGCCCCTGCTATGCCAGCCAGTCATGCTCCAATGGAGGAAAGATGTCATGGTACACTTTGTGGTCCCAGGTGAGTCAAAAGTTAATCCAAGGCAGATTCAGCATCCTTCAGATGAATAATTTATTTGCCTATACTTTCTTTGTTTTCTCAACTTGCTGTCCTTTTGCCTTTGGTGTTACTGTTCTTCAGTAAAAAACCAGGCTCGCTGGGTGCAGCAGTTCATCTCTGACATGGAAAATCTTCACCGGCAGACAAAAGATGACAATTTCAGCATCATCATTGTGGATTTTGAGAGCGAAGATATGGACGTGGAGCAGGCACTTCGAGAGAGCAGTGTGCCAAGGTGTGTGCATGCGACACAAGGAGCTGTGTGCTGTGACTTTTAATATTTTGAAGGCTGCCGCGCTTTATATATATTTGTGTTTTGGCAGATATGAGTATCTTAGGAGAGAAGGCAACTTTGAGCGCTCGGCAGGACTGCAGATGGGAGTGGACACTATTGAGGTCAGTGAAACAAGCACACATAGAGAAGACGACAATATGTGAGCTGGCAGGCAAAAGCCACTCACTGAAGGTCAGACGCTTGCACAGACCACATGACCTTTACTGGCTGATGGACAGGCAGAAAGAACACTCATGCATAATGAATGCATCACAGCGAGGTTGGTCTGTCATGGACTGTGGATCTCACCCTTATCTCCAAGCCTCCTACTGCCTTCCTTGGCTCTCTCGCACAGAGTCCAGCTGTGGCTGACAGGGAATTCCTTAGACAGATAGCCGCATATCCTCTGTCATATGTATGCCATAGCTGTCACATCCACTCCCTCTCACAGGTTATTTGTGTGCATGTGCCCTTACACCATTCTGTGGCTGTCTCTGTCTCGCACACATGCATACCCACCCATGGGAGAATGGAGCAGCTGGAAGTCTGGACAGACGTTGATCCGTCAGTTGACTGTCAGTGCTGTCATGGTGGGATGACACGACTGTCACTCATATCTAAATGACCTATGGGCTGTTGACGTGACGACAACCCACTCATGCCGAGCACAGACCTAAAGAGAGCTTCTGCTCTCGTTAATCCTAAAAGCCCATGTAAAAAGCGGTAAAGCGCATGTGAACATCCACTTGTCTTGCACCAGCTTACACACACAAAAATCAGACACTTCTTTTGCCCAGTTGAAGGAAGGATTTTGATATCATTTGGATGTAGCAAACATACTTGAGCATTTCTTTGCATTTTCTCTCACAGGACAGCCACAGCATCGTATTCCTGTGTGACCTGCACATCCATTTCCCTCTCAACATCTTGGAAAGCATCAGGAAGCACTGCGTGGAGGGACGCCTTGCTTTTGCTCCCATTGTCATGAGACTCAGCTGTGGTAGTTCACCACAGGAGCCTGATGGTAACACACAAAAAATACACGTGTTACATATTAACAAAGGCTTAGTTTGACGGGGCACTGAAACTCATTCCCCAGTTACGGTGATATATGTGATTTTTATTTTATATGTGTAGTAAATACACTTTTTGAAGTACAATCATGTGTGGGCATCAGATTTTCCTGTTGCTGCACCATCAAACTGTATGACTCAGTGCTTTTCTTTTGTCTCTAAGGTTACTGGGAGGTAAACGGCTTTGGTCTGTTTGGAATTTATAAATCAGATTTTGATAAAATTGGAGGGATGAACACAGAAGAGTTCAAAGACCGCTGGGGTGGAGAGGATTGGGAACTGTTGGACAGGTAGCTCTGCAACATAAACACTCTCAAAACATGTATGACACAGAGTGAACAAACTAGTGGACATCTAATTTAACCTCAAAAGCTACGTAAAAGCAGTGCATGTTGTAAAAAATGTCCCTGTGTTTTGTAAAAGTTTATATTATTAGTGAAAGTGCAGCTCAGGAAGGGAAGATCACAAGAAGCTTTAAAAAGCTGAACATTTATGTTTATAGTGATCAGGAAATTATCTTTTAAATTGTAATTTTTCAATGTTAGTCCTTTAATCTGCGTTGTGGCAGAGGAAATTATAGCTGTAGCAATTTCAAAACTTGAGCTAAAGAAACCGAAGATTATTATGTATTCATGCGGTATCAGAATAACACAATTTTCTGACTTGGAAAAAAAAAGACCTTACCTGACTTAAAAGAAGTCATTTAAAGCAAGGACACAGCTATCAACGTGTTGTTTAAACGCTCAAGGTAATAAAATACAGCGTACCTTCATTCTAATGTTCATGTTGTTCATGTCCAAATTCTCATTTAGAAGTACACGAACACATGAAAATCAGGGTTATCAGCTTATATGCAGGGTTATCTTTTAGTGTAGAAGTGTATTTGCAATATGATCTGAGACAAAAAATGAAACTTCTCTCTGTCTCTCTCGTTCGTTAGGGTCCTGCAGAACGGTTTGGAAGTAGAAAGACTACGCTTGAGGAACTTCTTTCACTACTACCACTCCAAGAGAGGCATGTGGAATGCCCAAAACAAAAAAACTCCCAAGGGATAGCGCAGCCTGTTGGTCAGAGGATCCTAAACCTACCTGCAGACCCACTGTGTGTGTGAGAGAGAGACCTGTCGGAGCTCGCTCACTGCCTGAATTCTGCCTTTTCGAAACAGGCTCCTTTCAGGGACTCCTCGGACCCTGTTGTGTATTTGTCTGTACGAGGAAACTGATTCCAAATTTGAAATTTGGAGGCGTGCTTTTTACGCAGACGGACCTGAGTCATCACTTTGCCTCACTGACTGAACTACTGTACAGAGAGAAGAGTTATTTTTATTCTCCTTTTCTCTGTCCTTTTTGGTGCAATGTTTTCAGACAGACTGGAAAGCAGAGAGCGTGTGTGTTTGTATGTGTGGGTATGTATATATAGGTGTGTGGGTGTGTTGCCATGACGGAAAGCACCCTTTTTTTTTTTCTAACACGGAGATGTGGAGACAACCTAAGATCTTTTTGCTAACATGCTCTCACGCGGGAGCCTAATAGAATGTGTGTCAACGTGTTCATCAGGCGATTCAGACGCAGGGTTGTAGCTCAAGTAGAGGAACACTTTGTTTGATAAAGCAGTACATCAACTTCTACCTGTTAAATATCATTGACTAGAATGACTGAGGTGCTGAACTCCTCTTTGTATCTGATATTATAAACCACAGAAAGTTTTCCGTTCAGAAAAAGCCCTTTCTCAAACAGATACATCCCTTTCTGCCCCTCTTTCTCCTTCTGTATCACCTTTATTTTATTCCTTTCTTTATCCTTTTCCTTGTCATGCTAACTTGTGTGTTTGTATCTGTTTGTAATATTATTTTATAATGTCAATTTTAAAATAGAGCATTTATAATAATGCAAGCTATTGGTTATGACTTGATTTGTTTTAAGTGATGAGGGGGTTTTTCTTATTTTTTTAACAAGGGACTTTTATTTATCTGGACTAAGCATGTGCTTACATTTGGCATGCTATTCCTGTTCAATAACACTGAATTTGTGAGCATTTCAGATCTACTGACAGATTTTTTTGTTTGCAAACTTCATTTCTCGTATTAAAATCCCACCGAGACGGGGAATGCTTGGCTGTCGAAAATACAGATACTCTTCTGTTTGAGCTTGTTTTAAGCACTAACAGAAGGGAGACCAGTTCATGTGTGGGACACGGTGGTGCAAGGCATGGCTGTTTCACAAATGTGTGCCTTTATCAGGGTTTGGCTGCAGGCAGTTTTTAAGCTACTTTAATGACTGACGAGGGCCGAGACAAACAGAAATACAACGGTATTTATCAGCAGGCTGTAAAGTCAGTGTAAATTCAGATATACTGTAAAAAGAGGAAAATAATGTTCTCTTTAAAGGATCATAGAAGTGTCACTGTTTATTGTATTATCTCAAAAGAAAGGACATGTTTGATTGAGGTTTTAGTGATACGAAGTGTTCACTGGTGAGATAGAAGGAGAATCGTTAAGAATGACTACTGAGTGGGAACAGAGGGTGTGATAAAGAGTCACTGGCAGCTGCAGTCCAGTAGGACCCCACCTGCTCCCATTATTTTGGCTGGAGGCCGGGCTCCTAATGCCTTCTGTTTATGCAACATGGCACTTATATTGAGGAAGAGTGGCTGGAGGGCTCTTGGCTGGACATGTATATGGATGAACACTAACGATCTGTTATTGACTATATGATTGTCAAAATGCCCTCTAGACCTTTTTTGCCTCTACAGAAAAAAAGGTCTACACTGTACATCATTTTGCATTCACATGGGACTATTTAAAATAAAGGAAACACATTAATATAAGAATATATATATATAGATATATATATATATATGAAACATTTACAAAATGAAAAATAAGTATACATTCCGAGGTAATTTCTGTGAAATTGTTTTGTAGAGAAAAGGTTTTAAGAATGTATTGTACTTTTATTTTCATTTGTTGTTTGTTTGTTTGTTTGTTTTTTGTTTTTGCAAATAAACTTTTATCCTTACATCTGGATAATATTTTAGTTTTTTTGTTGTGCGTTTATTTATGTTTTTGGAACCCTGGTCTCAATACAGAAAAAGTGACACAAAAGTCAAATAAAAATGTTATTTGTTTTTCTGACCACACGGTGGTGCTCGTCCCACACGGGCCGTGAAGTGGTAAAATGGAGACATGGAAATAACATTGCTCAACATATTTTGAGCAGAGGTAGGGTGATTCATTGCCAGAGAAATAAAGCTTACTACAGCTGACTGTTCCAGTTTTCAATTATTTCACGATTTTTTTTTTTTAAATGAACATCTATTTGTCAATATAAAGGATAAATAACATTTTCCCATTGCTATATTTTCTGTAAACTATAGTGTTCGAAGGATTTGCAAATTATAGCTTTTTGTTATTATTTATATGCTACACATTTGTTTTTGGGAAATCTACATGAACAAAACAGCCAGAGTATTACACATGAATTTGTCTGGGAAACACTACTTTCAATACGCTACGATGACGTCAGTCAGGTGATGAAGCTTCCTCCGAAAAATGGTTTCTAATACGTCCAGAGAACTCATTGTGCATTGATCACATATCACACTGTGATCACATATGAGTGATATGTGAGAAGTGAAACATCATGACGCTAACATTAAAAAACTTCCCAGCAGAACTGACATTTAATCATTGACACGGTTGTGGCTTTCCTCTCTAGACCATGAGGTAAGCGCTGTCCACACCACAGCTAAACAAGGTCTGGATGAGGCAAGCGCTGACCCCTTGTGATCTCCTCTCCCGTGTCCCGTATGTCTTCTGCTCTGACTAACAGCAAGGAATTGGGGAGTTTACATGTACTTTACTTTTTTCATTTTCTATGACTGACTAATACAGACAGCATGATACGAGTGCATGTACATATCAGGACTGGGTTTTTCCACTTCAAGCACACAGACGATATGTCATGTAACATGTGGGTCTGTATATACAAGATAACATTTATTGCAGCCACTGTTGCGGTCCAGCAGGTACGTAGAGTGAGTCTTGTGCTTTAAACCCCTTATGTGTAATCGAAACACACCCTGCCTATGTGAGCGCAGACTAATGAGAAGCAGGTAGTAACAGGCCTATTTTTTATTAGATCTGCTGAACTGGTGCTGAATGAGCAGAATGTACAGTGCACTACTAGTTAACCACTACAAAATCTCTCATTATTCGAGCTGTTGCAGTATTTCTGCCTTCCTTCCTCTTCTAAATAAGCTTAAAATGCAGTTTTCGGTGAAAACCCTAAACCTTGTACAGTCAAAAGTAAACTTTACTCCACTTCATATGGTATAAGTCTTACACCATTACTAGGCGCTCAGAGTATCTGTTTCACTTACAGTGCAGTTGACTAATATGCAGTGAACAAGCCATGTACTTCTGAGTGAACGTGAGGAACTAACTAGGGACTGGATGATGTGCCATGTATCTGTTACAATAAATAGTATTTAATAATTTAATTATATTTAATAGTATTTTTGAGCTCTCGATTTGACAAAATAATATATTTATAAAATAATGTTCTCACAAAATATCTGAAACATTGTGTGATATTTGGATAATGGGCAAATGCAGTAGTAGGTCACACACGTCAGTTTTACGGTATCCCTCTTTCAGGGGAAATTAAGTTTACTTTTGTTTTCCAACTAAGGAGAGCTTTTAAGTGTGCTCTGATTGGCTGACGTGAGAGTCGGGCGTCTTCTGATTGGTGTTTGAGCTGCTTCCGCGTTGTCATTCAGCAGCAGTCCCTCCTCACGCACATCTGCAGCCGAGTCTCTCCGGTACACTGTACGTGACGACGAGCTGTGAGAGGAGAGCAGAGATATATATTCGAACTTTTCCACAATTATCTGCGCAAAAAACAAAGACTTTCTGTCTGTTGAGCGGCTACATGGAGCTATTTTATAAGTAAACTCGACTCTGGCTGTATTGAAATCGCGGAAGGACTGTTTTCATCTCTTAAAAGACAGGTTACCGGAGGAAAGTTTAAATCCCGGTGAGATCAGGGGGAAGGTGAGCCGGGTGCGACTCGAATCATCCTGGCTGTCCTTTTTGTAAATGAAATAGAGAGAGTTTTGATTCAGTCTGCTCTTTCTAACAACCAGGACTTTGTCTGCTGAAGGAGTTGTAGTATTTCGCCGTCCCACGCTGAACTCCACAGTATGTCTGACAAGTGTTGCGCTGTGTAACCAGTTCGTCCAGCTCGCCGAGGAGTTTCGTCAGCTGCTTCTCTGACTTTGCAGGTAAGCCGCTGAGGAGGTTCGCCTCTCTTCCAGAAGGTCTCTGTGAAGGCCGTTGGACGACAATGGCTGGCTTGAGCAATGCCCACATGAAAACCCTGGAGGACCTAACTCTGGACTCGGGCTACGGGGCGGGGGACTCTTGCAAATCCCTCAGCCTGTCCTCCTCAAAGTCAAACTCCCAGGCATTCATGACGGCCCCTCACCGGGGGAACTGGTGGTACTACTCCGGCTCCATGAATAGCAGAAACAACAGCTGGGACACTGTCAACACTGTCCTTCCAGAAGACCCAGAGGACATCTTCTCCAAGTGTCCACGCTTACCTGAACTGGAAGAGTTTCCATGGACTGAGGAGGAGGTGGCCAAAATACTGCGTAAAGTGGCCGAGAGTGGGAGCATGAAATGGGGGACTACACCTGTGTTCTCACCGGAGGCTGTGAGGCGGCTGTCCACCCTTCTCCGCAGGGCTCTGATCCGCATTTCCAGAGAGGCTCAGCGTCTCAGCGTCATGCACTGCCGCTGCACACGCTTCGAAGTGCAGAGTGCCATGAAGTTGGTGCTCAGCTGGGCCCTCGCCGACTACTGCGTCTCTGCTACAGTTAAGGCCATCTCCTTGTACAGCATGAGTGCCGGTGAACTATTGAGGAAAGGCAAGTCCGCTCGCTGCGGCCTCTCCTTCTCTGTGGGACGCTTCTTCCGCTGGATGGTGGACACCCGCATCTCCGTGCGCATCCACGAGTATGCGGCCATATGCCTAACTGCATGCATGGAAGCTTTGGTGGAGGAGATAGGTGCCCGGGTGCTGATGGCCGAGAGGGGTCATTCAGGGCCTGATTTGGGGTCAGGGTGTACCACGGTGAGTGCAGAGGCCATGGAGGGGGTGGTCAACAATGACGCGGAGCTGTGGGGAGTCCTGCAACACTATGAGCACCTCATCTGCGGGAAGAACGCTAATGGTAAATATAAATGATGTATATAAAAGTGCATTTAAGTTGACACAGTGCATAGCATAGAGTGAGGACCTTCAGTGAATGTTTTGTTGCATACTATTTTTTTGTATCACATATTGGTCTTCCTGAGTGTTGATCACAACTTTCCACTCCCTCCGAGTCCTGCTGGTGCTGATTACAACAGCAGCTTTTAGTGTGTGAGAATTTGATGTATTTGTTGCCAATTTGACTTGTCAGAGTAAGAAAATTGCCTCTAATGTGGGCAAAGAAGGCATTTTCTGTTCAACCAAAGTCACAAAACAACAAATTGCTGAGAAAAAAGACTCAACCAGCGAGATTGAGTCCTCACATGTCACTCTGGTGTTCTACTGTTGTGGTTTGGAGTGCAGAGAGCCTTCAGAGTCTAGGCAGGAGGCTTGTCTGTTGACATAGCTCTCTGTATGCGCTGACTTCACCTCTCAGCCTCTCGCTGTGTTGGCCACACTCCTTTAAAATCCTCCCTTTCTTCCATTTCCTCATCCTGTGCTCCTGGTAGACAGATTTCTTTCACCCACCACCATCCCTGCATACTGTATCTTACATCTCTCCCTCCTCTCTCCTCCAGCTACAGCTGTGCATCCTGCTCCCTGCCTATTTGTTTCCTCCACCCTCACATCCCTTCTGAATCAAGTCTCTTTTTCCACCTTCTCTGTTGATCCCTAGTACACTCACAGTGCTCTTTCCATGACTGTTTTGGCAGCCCAGTGTTGAGTTGATGCATGAGCTTGTGTTGGGACAGTGTAACCAGCCTTTGTTTGTGGCCCACTACCAGCTCCCTGGAGCAGAGCTATTTTACTGCAGCACAATGGCCTTTTGTTGTGTGATCGTGCAGCTTAGTCAAACACAGAGGGAGTCAAAGCAAATGCTGAGGATGCATACACGCACCAAGGAACAATATACACAACTCAGAGAGAGAGAGAAAGAAAAAATAACTATAGATAGTCAATATTAAATACAATTATGAGGCACACTTGCACAATTATGTGCAAGTGTGCCGTGCATGTGGAGAAGACGCTAATGTAACACGGCCAACTTTTGATCTGAGATCAATGTGCTCATAATAGATAGTACTTTCCCACATGCATGCACTCACGTATTAACTGCTACCTTCCATTTCAAAGTCTGTACAGCTTCCAGTGGCTTCATCATTATATCTGCTCCATTTAAGCCTGCAAGTGCTATAAACAGAACATTGCTGTACATTAGACAGGCCTGTTGTTTGGTTTTACATTTGAATTGTGGTGCTATTTCATAAAAAAGTTAAAAAGCAGCTTTTGTCACATTACTTCACCAGATGTCTTTAGCTTAGGTTTGGCCTATTTTGGTGAGTTTAGTCACTGGTCTTGAGAAAGACCATCGTGTGATGTGTGTGTGTGCATATAATAACAACAGACTATTATTCTGACCACCATAGCTTTTTATAGGGCTAAATCTGGGATATGGAAGCCACATACCCCTCTACCATCTTTCCACCTGACACCCTACACCCTAAACGGCAACCCTACTGCTGAGCAACATCCCCTCTTTTGCCTACCACCTGAACAAAAAACAAATATCCATTTCCTTCTTACAAACCAGTATGGGAGGGTAGATTATTGATCATGCAGAATGCATGGCACATTCTATTAAAACTCCTCCCTCTCACTTGATCTCACTTCATCTTTCTGCCTCTTTCTCAGAGGCTGACCCACATCTGGAACTCTTTAAGTTAGAAATGACTTGTACGGCTCCAATAACAAAACTGAAAACTCCCTCCCTCCCTCCTTTCCTCTTACCCTCTCATGCTTAGTCTAACTTTTGGCTCTCTCTCTCTCCCTCTTTCTCCCTTTTTTTGCCATTTCGTTCACATCCACATCCACTTCATCTTTATCTGTTTATTTCTTCTGGTCTACAGGGAGTGCATTAGAAAAACCCAGTTGTGATGTGCCAGGATCTTATTCATTACACTTGCAGACTCACCCGAGCACATTGACATGCACACAGACCCTGAAACCAATTTAGTCTTCTTTGCTTGCATATAAATGGATCTACAGCACTGGTTGAACGCTATACACAATGTGACTATACAGAAGAATCCATTTGTCATTTATTTCTCCTCACAAGGAAATGGCGTGAGCGAGCACTTCCTGGTATAATTTGTATTGACAGTACAGTGGAGCATGTTAAAGTGCAGAGTAGTAGCTTTACTAATGGACAGTAGAAGTGGCTATGAAATCATTGATCGTTATGTCTAGCACACAGATGTGTGTTAAGCTTTGGTCTGGCTAATAGGACAATTTCCAAGTGAGCACCATTCAAGTGTTTGGAGGACTTTTTTCCCGCTTTTCTCGGACTTTATAGTTGTTTTCTCAAGGGGCTTGTAACAGCAGTCCAGTAGTTAGATTTGCAAACAGTTGACTAGAGGGTCATTTATTTTGGGGCATGACTTTAAATTCAATCACCAGCCCCATTCACACTTTGCACTGGGCAGTAGTTTGATATTTGGGTTGCTGTTCTAAAACTTGAATGTGAATACTTGTATAGTCTGAAGCAGGGGCTCAGTGAAAGAGAGCGTTCATGCTCAAAATATTATACATGGATAGATAAACTTAGTCCAGTACTAACAACATTTTTTTCTTCTCTCTTCTTTCTTTAAATCTATGAAGATAGTAAAAAGACTGCTAGTATTGGGTTTGGGGTGTACTGTCAGAGCATATGATTTGCTACTCAGTGTTTCCCTAAATATGTATTTAGCCCATAAAGAGGCGTGGGAACAGTGGGCAGAGAGATGCAGGGAGAGGAGCCCAGTGCTGTGGTCACACAGATGGAGAAACCAGCACTCTGAAAATACATTCCCCTGTTGCACAAATCTGGTGAGGATCAAACTGAGTTTTGGGAGAAAAAAACCTTAAAATGTTAATAATATTAAGGGCTCGCGAGAGTGTTGAGTATGTTGGAGACGAGCATTAACAACAAACTCGTTTTCCTAAATATCCACACGGATTAATTTAGGTGACCCGTTTGAAAACTGCCGGCAGACATTTGTTTGAAGGGCCAACAAAACTAAGTGTTAAAGCTTTAGTAGATGGGGTTAATGCTTCACTAAACTCTCGTGCTTTTGTGTTAAAGCTTTATTTGTGACTGCATGTACCAGGCTGCATTCACACTAATGGTCAATGTCACTGATTGCAGTGGTTGCTTGTGTTGTCCCAGCTGTAAAAACAGTAACCCTTTAGAGTGCTGTGTTTCACTGTACTTAAATGTGGTTTCTTATACTTGGCTTTGCGGATACTGACCCTTGTTGGCAAACCATGAGTGATGCTTTCACAGATATGACGGCACGAATGGTTTGTCTGACTAGTAAAAAGCCAATAGCACCGAACCAGGAAACTATCACTGACTTCTTATCCTCTCATGCAGGTGATTGTGTCTGTTAAATTAATGAAAATAAAGTCAAACAATAATCTTGGAGTTCATATTGTGAACCACCTCAGGTATAACTCCTGTCTCTTTTAATAAAACTGTATTAACATTATTTTGCCTTCTGGCAATGTACCTCCTATCATATTACAGCAGCATGAGTCACGTTTTTTCTTAACACTGTTTACAGTAAATCACTGAAGGGAGTGGAACCAAAGAGATGGGCATGGCAGATATTCATGGGAAAGAGGTCAAGTGACATACAAATAGTGATTGCAAAGTTGAAAGCAGTTGTCCCTTTGTGTCTAGATTCAGAGTTCTAATCTCAATATTGGAAATCGGTATTCTGTCAGCAAACTGGGGAAGTTATATGTTTATAAAACGTCTTTGACCTGTTTACACTGAAAAATGTGCAATGGGAGAGTCACATTCCTCTGTCCATAGGGCTGGGATTACAGCTCGGGAAGCTAATGAGGGAAGCAGGATGACAGGCTGGCAAATGGTTGCAATCTTTAACCAGGCATCTTGGAGCATTGCCTGAATGTCAGCAATATCTAAGAGGAATAACAGTGCATTGCATCATCTCAGTGTAAGGGCTGACACGAGCTTTATTTATACTCCTGCCCGCGTCTCTGCAGTGTTTGCGTGAGACCATTTATACTTTGGTGTTTAAGTGTAAACGCTTCATCACTGAATGGTAAACAGTTAAAACAGTGTGACTCATTTGCCTAACCCGAGAGTGTGACACTGTAGGCAGAGCTCAGCTTAGAAATCATGTTCACATGGATGTTACATTGACACAAAGCACCACCTAACTTCATATCTTTAGAGATCATTGACAACACAATGGTATTCCCTGATACTAGTGGTCTATTTCAGCAGAAGAATGCACTTTACCACTTTTTTGTTTGTTTGTTTTGTGTTCAGTGTAGATTTGCATGTCATCAGAAAGCCAGTGTTGATGTACATCTATGATTGGATGTGAGCCAGAAGGTCACCAATTTCTGAAACCTTTAAGGAGGTTAAACTACAGTAGCCTTTCTGTGCTTATGTTTCTTTTGCTTTTTTTTGTCAGATCTGCCCAATCAAGTGGCTATAAAGGACCTAACCTAATAACACAACCAATTCATTCTAGCTGAAGTACAAGAGAAAAAAATATCTCTATACACAGATGCACACAAACTCTTTATTCATATTTCATTCAATCCTTTATTTGGTTGTTTCTGGGCCAGTGCAGATCAGTTCCGCCTTGCCTTTAAACATTCATTCCATTCACAGATAGAGTAAACTCTGAATAACTCCCTAAGTCTGTGTCAAACCACAAACCCCTACTAAAATAATCAGCTTTCCTGCTTCTTACTTTGAAAAAAATCAGTGCCAGGCATCATGGTTGTAATTGCTAATAGGCATTAGCTGGAATGCACCCTTTCGGCAGCTTGTATCCCCCAGCAAAACTAAAGCCAGCCATTGTAGTCAATATAGAACCATTTTGTGGGTGATTGGGTTGTAATGTTTTAATTACACACAAATAGATCAGATGGGAGGACTGCATGGAGAAGGATCGGGAAGTGTGCCGTTTAAGAGGAAACACATTTTTGTGAGCAGGGATTGGATTTAATTACTCTGTGCTGCGTTCTCTGGTGAAATCTGTTGGAGTCGACTTGATATAGCCAGGTAGATTCAAGCCAAATGTCTGCAGCTGAGGAAGAGTTAGAGTCTGTGTGGAGGATTGCTCCAGTGTGTACATGCAGCCTGGGAGCCAAAGTAAAGGCTGTGATCACTCCAGCCAGTGCTGAATGAGGGCACAGCTTCTTTTGGATGTTCTTCAGCCGAGCTTGGAAAGTAGTTTTTTCTTCTTCTTTCCTTTAAAGTCTAAACTGTTGTTTTTGTAAACAAGCTGAAAGAGGGAGCTTTTTGTGACTCTGTCAGTGACCTCTTTGTCCACCAGAGTCAGAGAAGCAGTGTGTGGAGACTGCAGATCTCAGATATATTGCACTGGAAAAGCAAACACAGTCGCTGGTAGCCTCACCGTTGTGCACACAGATTTATCCCCTCGAGATAGTCACACTTGAGTTCATACTGATATTCATTTACATATGCACATACACTACTGTACACATGAGTATTTGCAAATTTACACAAGTAGAGTATTTCACCTTAGTCCTTCGGGATCCAAATACACTATTTATTGTAGTTTGTTGTCTTTGTATTACTATTCCCATAAGTGTAGTTAAAAGTACAAAAAAGACGAACAAAATTGCACAAGTACGCTAGCTTAATAGTTGCCATTGCATGGCTAGAACAAGCTGTTATACACTACATACCAGCTTCTTCCTCACTGGGACAAACCAAGGCCCAACTCGCAGTACATCACTCGCAGGTTGAGCATTGGTTCATAGTTTGCATTAACGATGGGAGTAGTTTCTCTAACTCCCTGAACAATGAGCCAATTTTCCAGAGGGAGAAGTTGGATAGAGAGAATAGGATGGAAGCAATGGAAAATAAAAAGCAAGCACAATGCAAGAACAGCATTTATGACAAGCTTTTTGGTAAGTGTGTCAGGCTCAGTGAGCACAGTGCCCATTTTGACAGGTTAAAGGAGTTGTGTGCATACATGCCAGAAGTAGGTCATTGCAGCCTTTGAAATTTCTTGCGCTTGTCTCTGCTTTGATGTCGTGCACTCTCATCCATTTCTGCCTCTAGTCCGATTCTGATGGTATCTGTGCTTTTAAGAGGGACTGCAGTGTGCATACTGGGACTGTGTGCAGTCCTGAGTTAGCCTTATCTGTCAACATGGTTGATTAAGGGCTGACAGAGTGACAGCTAACAAAGGCATTAAAACACAGTGATGAGTGGAGACTGTCTACTTCTGTTTCACCGAATTCAAGAAGATGGAGTTATCTGAATGCCCAAAGAGGAGTTTTGCTTTTTAAAATTTTCTCAAAATGCCCGTGACCAGTGACAGAAATGGATGCAGAGTATGGCTGTTGGTTATCATTGCCATCGTAAGTAAGGGTACTACTTGTTTAGTCTTCCCTTCCCTGAACTGTCTAATCTTTCTTCACCAGACACTGGAATGTGTTTGTTTGCATGTCGAGCCTGCAGCTTCATCAACAACAACACGTATATAAACTCTGAGGCTCAGCAGATTTTGCCCACATCACAGGATATATCAACCCTTTCCCAAGTTGTGCTGATTTGCAGACTTCTTTGGCTTCATCTGAAAGGTTTCACTTGGTACGGCCTATCAAATCTGGTTATTTATTTATTTATTTTACCTCTGTAACAGCATATCAGGTAGTCATATTCCAGTCTTTTCTGGCACATGTTATTTTTCTCTATCCAATCCTACTGCTGTATATCTTCTCTCTTTCTTTTTTTTTTTTTGCATCTGAAACCTTCTAACCAGCAGTGGCATCTTCTAAAAACATCACCTGTTGGGGCATGGTCATCCACATGGATATGTGGTGATTAAAAGAGCCACCGCAGCACACAGCATATTTAGACCAAAAACCATGTACAGTTAGGTTTCCTGGAATTCCCTTGTGGTTAGTGCAGGGAAGGAGCCATATGGAGTACACATGTGGGCACAGGAAAGCAGACTCTGTCAAGACAGGACACCCTCTGCTCCAGACTTAAGCCTCTTTCTGTCGATAAGATCTGTACAGCACATCCACCACATGTGTACTCCTTCCTGAACTGAAATAAACAGATCAAATCTCATAGGTAACCAAAAGAGGATGTCTACTATTAGGAAAAGCCAACAATGAAATGCATTTGATGAAATAAAAGTATGACTTTAAGAATATCTGACATACACTTTGATTTAAGAGGTATGTTTTTGGACATGAAAGGTTAGATTAACGCTGAGGACAGAGTTTGTGGGGACATCATCAGATTATCCTAGTTCCCAAGTTCCAGACTTTAAAGACTCCTAGTTATACATAATCACCATGCATTTCCTTTGAAAATGTTAGCCATTATACATAGGTCATAGGTTTTGTTTCTGTTGTGTTTATAGGGCTTAAATGCTATTGCTGTTGCACTAAGAAAATTCTGACCTAACACTCTGTTTGTGTTACTATGTGTCTGCACTGGATTTGTCCCTTGGGCACGATCCCGCTTATTTGGGCTACATCTGTATTTAACTGTGTGCATATGTGGGCCCATGTCCATGGAAATGTGTGTTTGACTGGATGTGTTCTGCGAATTGATGGCCTCTGTGTTTTTAGCCACATCTGCTCTCTGTTTCTGTGTTGTGTTGGCCATCTGTGTGTCACTGCTGGGTCACAGACAGTGCTGGACACCAGCACTATTTCCTCTCCAGGACTGATATAATCTGAGCTGTGGAGGGGAAAGCGTGTTATGTGGTAGGAATTTTATACCAGTGAAAGGATGCTTTGTTGAACGTGTTCAGAGAAATGTAACCTTTAAAAAAAAATCTAATAGTTAAGGGCTTAAGAAAAAGGGTGGACAGTGATCCAGTTTTATTTATTTTTTTATTGGTTATTTTTTTCATTTGTTTATTGGCATTGATTAATTCTGCAGTCTAGCTTGCATTCTCTCTGAATGTGAATTGGTCTATTAGTATCTTCAGTGATTTGAAGTGAGTTTGTATTGCTTTTGTCTATGCATGGAGAGGCTGTAGAGGAAGTGAGTCAGACAGGAGTTAAACAGAGCACGAGTTAAACTAAAATACTCAATATTTTCCCCTCTTTTAGACTTCTAGGAGCAAATTACAGCCTCAGAAAACAGCCTCAATGCCAACACATTCATCAGCTCATCAAACCTAATTTGGTTTAACTCTCCATGAGCCCAATGGGATTTTTAAACGTGTTAGGATTAGACATTTCTTCCACCAGCGTGGCCTGTAAATACAAGTGACTAATTATAGCCCATTCTTATTTCCACATGCTTTGCATTAGATATTAGACCACGCACCGCATATAGCCTTGTGGCGCTTCTGTTAATAAGTCTTATAAAGGAATTCTCAAAAGCTCATTGACAAATAAGTTAAAATCTAAAACCTACCCAGTTAACAGAGGTGAAAAATAAGGTTGTGGAGCTGGTCAACATGACTTTCCATTAGACAAATGCCCGAGCAATTACATACTTGTCTATAGCCTGGCAGGAAATGCCTCCACCACAGAAGGAGCCTTTCAGTACTCCAGTCAGGTGCTAAGAAAGGGTGTGTCTGTCTGCATGATGGAGATGCAGGGGGCGTATGTGTTGCGAGTTTAAGGCTTGCAGTGGGGAGGGAGTCAGCCTGAGGGTTAGCAAGTCATAAATATTGCAACGCCAACACCCAGCCAGTTAGCCGAGCCCCAGCCAAAAAGAACAGCTTTTACTCTTTCAGGTGGTGCCATGCAAACATTTCAACATAACTGCCTTAATTTGTTTTGCTGAAAGGCTTTGTTTTGACATGAGGTCTGCAGGCAGGCTCCACAGTCCAGGCAGTCTGATGTCAGGGGAACGAGGGAGAATGTACATACGACAGCAGCCTGAGAGGAAAGCCCAAATGTGGAGACTGAGGAAGGAGAAGTCTTGGTGCTTCTCTGACTCTGATAACATTGTGGCTCTATCTTGCTGTCTGAATATACAAAGATAACTCAAACAGAACATGCTTGCACACTAAGACAAAAAAATCAAAAACACCAGAGATATAAGCACAGTCTGATAAGTAGCAAATGGGCAGACACAGATAGAAAGGAACCTACACTATCAGCATGGAGCAGGTTTATTTGTTTTCTGAATGGAGTTGTGATAGCAAGTACTTCTTAACCTCATTGGGATCTCTATGTGATATCTGTTGCTTTTCAGGAAAGGAAAGTGGAAAAGAAAACACACATTCTTTACATCCATCATATCTGAATGGACAGCTATAATCTCCAGCGCCATGCTGGGAAAGAACAACTTGATTTAAGCTTCTGCTTGCCCTGACCCCTGGAAGCTTCCCAAAGGCTCCATCTTTCTCTCCTTCCATGCCCCCCCCCCCGATAAGAATGAAGAGAGGGCTCTTTATTCTTATCAGTCACACTTGCTACTCTGCGTTACTGCGAGAGTCTTCATCATCTAATTACAAGGAAACCAGTGACATAGTGTTTTGTATGTGTGAGACAGTGATTGAATGATAGATTTGTATTGAGCTTTGATTTTGGTACAATTTGCCAGCAGACAGGAAGAGAGAAGGGTTATGAATGTGTGTTTTAAAATAATTTAACATGTCCATACTGAGGAATAAATTATGGACTTACTCAAAAGTAGTGAATTGCACAGTGAGAAAAGCAGGCCTGAGGGACAAGCACAGAGGGGAAAAAACACAGCTGAACCTGCCTAGTGGTTCTTGGCTCTTGTGGACTGCTGCTCTGTAACCCATAATTACCCTCTGGCCAACTTGTGTTAGTAGCTACAGAGTAGTGAGGTCAGCAGTTAGCTGACAGGTCAAGTGCTATTCATGCCCTGGCTCATACACTGCATGCAACTTTCCATTTAACACTCTCTGGCTTTTTTTCTGTGGTTGTCTTTGTTATGTATGAGTTCATTTGCATTTCTGCAAGATGGTTTGTGTGTCACCACAGTGTAAAACCAAAATCAAGGAATCACTCCTCCTCGTCTTCTACCTTCCAAACCCTTTTCCTCCCTGTTTTGCCTTCTTTTTCTTTCTTTTCTCATCTCTAGTTCTGTCTTGCCAATTACCCCTGGCCAAAGGTCAGCCAGAGACTTCCCATGCAAATCTGTATCGCACACTCCTGCAGACTCCTGCTACCCAGAGAGGATGACTAGGGAAAGCATAATTATGTTCACATGAAAACGCACCCAAGAGGTCTTATTTTAAATATATTTAGCGATCTCTGGGTATCATATTGTATAAATCTTGACTGCTAGGTTAACCCTGGCTTTCAGCAGTGGACCAGAAAAATCTTTCTTTTTTTTATATATACAAATATATATCACTGTCTTTATGTAGAATTCCTTCTGTGCACTAGATCTCATCATTATTATCTTATGTTCTGTTTTCTTCATGTTTCTTTCAAGTGGTTGAAGGTAAAAATGTTTCTTGTTATCACTCTCCTGTTTCTGAACACCCTTCTGAGATTGCATGGGGGCTGAAATTGGAGCCTGGGAATTGTTCAAGGGTAAGGAAACACTGTGTGTGTGTGTGTGTGTGTGTTAAACCTATGAGGTTAGGTATTCCAAGACCCAACTCTGAACACTTGGCAAGCAGTTGAATGAAATATCCCATGAACCTTTCCTTCTGTCTGTCTAGCCATATGTGGTTCTGGGGTTTCCCGTGTGGGCAAAGCAAGCATTATTGTTTGTCTTGGAATGGGACAGGAAGTGCAAGAACTAAAAGTTAGAGAGAGTTTTAAAAACTGTTGAATTATGGGGCAGAAAATAGAGATTTTGCCCAGTGAAAGCCTGTCAAGAAAGAATTGCAGGGGATGGTGAATAAAGATGGCGAGACCCGTGCATATGCTCAGCTGTCATCATCACACACAGTTAGACTATAGCAGCATATAGAACAGGAGAATGAAAATAGGTTGTTCATTTGTATTGGATCTGTGTATGTGTGCACGCAATAACAGTCCTCTCCCCAAATTTGTTACACATAAACATTCCTCTACAAGACTCACACACCCACGCACACCACCCTGTTTAAAGCGTCTCTGGCTGTTGGGCAGTTATTTTTCTTTGGGAAGGGTAGAGGGGTGTGTGTGTTTTATTGTGTGTGGTCAGGATGTGGCTAGCACCTCTCAATAGTCATGATTTACTAACAATACCCATGGTGGTTTGAGCCCAACACTCAGCACATATTACAGGTCTGAGTGGGTTTACTGTACAGCAATTTGGAAACTTTTCTCCACTCGCTATACCCTCTTATTTTGTTAAGATTGCGAATATGTTTCAAGCAGTGTCAGTCACAATGATTTATCATTTATTTCCTGCCAGGTTATATTAATTTCTGTAAGGGATACAGTTGGTAATATAAAATTCACATGTGTGCCAGGGTGTGAGTTTTTGCGTGTTTGTGTTAGGAAGGGCTAACAGACTGTCAGTTATTATTTAGCCATTGTGGCTTTGGGTAGCAGTGTGGGAAAGTCAGCTGAAGTAAAGTGACCAGTTCTTCTGCTATGCTCAGGAAGAAATGTGTACACACACACACACACACACACACACACACACACACACACACACACACACACACACACACACACACACACACACACACACACGCACTAGTTGCCAAAGCTATTAATCTCTTTAAAGGCAAATTGGCTTCATCCATTGCATGGTTTGTACTTCTTACAATCCTCTGTTTGTTAAAGTTTTCTGGTTTTGCAGTTGTAAGAAGCAGAGATTGAGAAAGGCAACAGTCTCTTGTGATATCTTGTCTGGGATGCTTGCCTTTTTCCCCCATCTGCTGCTTAGAGCATGGGGCTTCAGTGGGTGGTCCACAGAGACCCATGGAAGAGACTCATCTTGACCTACGTCTTGACTGCACACAGTCACACACACATTCATACTCACAGAGCTACAATAGCGGAAAGACCCAATAAAACGTACCTCAGGGGTAAATCTCACGTTAAGTTGCTAAAATGAACTCCTAGTAACATTTAAAGGAGACGGAATGAGCGAAGCTTGTCTATAGCACTTGCAGAAGCAACAGCTGGGAACGCAGTAACAAACATAACCCCTGTATACACACATGCTCACCTCCCACAACTTTATTTGTGTAGCTCCCATGATTGCTGCTGTGGAATGTGTGAGCAGGTGCCCCCTATAGAGAAGAAGCAACACAAACTCATAGACTTCTGAAATATTTGTGCTGGACACACATCACTGTTTAGTTACTCTGTGCTACAAAATAATGATGACTTAACATAATTGCTGCAGTATTTGTATTTCTTAATAGAGTCATTTTCTTATTTAACCAGAAATATTAACACTGACTGCTTTTTGTGATATTTGGCCGGCTTGCAGTTAGTCAGAAGTACAGAAATAAGAAATAAATGGGTACACCAGACAGAGATTTATGCTTTTTCATGTCTTGTTATATCTTGAGGTGCACAAAAATAAACTGAGTGGCCAAAACCAGATTCACACAGCCTGGTGCTTTAATTTTCTTTCTTTGTTCGTTATTTCTATTTCTTTCTATTCATTCTTTCTTTTTCTCACACTCATGACACAAAATGGGAACTCAAGTCCAGAAATGCAGAGAAGCACAGTCATCATTTCTACAGGAAGCGGAGAATCGCTGGAGCGAACACTATATCTGTATTTTCAGTTTTAGTACAGAAGGGCATTGTGGTTTCACATATATGCAGATTACCACAAAGTTAGTAAGTTCTTTTCTCAGTTTCTCATTTTGAGCTTATTTAAGGAAAACAGAGTAGATAACACAAGAACTCCCAAACTCCGTGCCCACCACCACTATGCCATCGGCATGTTTGTAAGTAGAGTAAAGACACAATGACGCTTTGTTTAGCTTTTAGGTGTCTCCTGTATCGCTGACCACCATGTGGACACTTGCTACCTCATGAACACAAAAGAGGGTGGATATGTGTCTTTGTGTGTCCAGTTGGGGCTTTATGTATGTGAAGAGTTTGGGGTCAAGAGATTACATAACTGAATACAGGAATGGTCTTTTAGTCGGCTTTGTTTGGAGGTGCGGACACTCCCTCTATGTTCCGTGTGTGTGAAGGGGTGTATAAGGGGTGTGCTGGGGTCATAGGTGAGCTGTAAACCTCAGTGGGTGTCAGATGGGTCATAGAGCATTTTGAATAAAGTGACTGGTCCGGTTAAAGCTATTTTATTACGTCTTGCTAAAGAGGTCGACATCTTGACACACCCTGCCGGTCTCTAACGCGCCCAGGTCGCACAGACGGAGGATATTTAGTGCTCTGATCCGCTTATTGCTGTCATCTGTGAGACTGACGCATGACCCCATCATTTGTGCTCTTTATGACATGTCAGTGATTGGCGCATACAATTAGTTCGTTCTGTTTTTATATGTGTGTGGCCAGACTGGAGCAAGCACATTTGTCACAATGTCATCATTTGTGCCTGAGGTTAGGGTGGCTCATTGATTTATTTGCAATATTGCAGATGTTCCATCACTGACATTGATTTCCTGACTAATTGCATGAGGTGCTCTGTCCGCTTTCAAAGTACAACGTTACAATTGTGCATCCCCTCCCAGTATTGAACTATCTCCTGTCTTTTTGTACTGAGGACAGTTGTTGTTGTCATCAGTGGCCTGTAAAGGCAGACAGATGTAAATGGACCCAGCCCTGCTAATTACGCCACACAAAGAACCGCTGGCCTTTTTGAGCAAAGCTCAGCTTTGTTCACTCACTGCTGCTGAGAAATGCTGATGAGTTGTAATGTCCATGAAATGATGCACATTCATCCTCTGTATTTATCTCACCAATGGCAGGCTATAATGGGATGTCTGTGGGTTGTCCTTTCTTAATGCAGGTTTAATTGGAATGTGTAGTAGTAAGAGGGTTAATGCAGCACTACTCTACAAATGCTTTATTGTCTTCAAGAGACATCATAGCCTTCCACATTCATTGCGCTGACTGAAAGTGTCTTTGCTCGAGTTACTTTACTTTGTTTGGGTGCTACACATTACACAGACTATGTTGTTGTAATCACAGAATATTTTATGATGCAGTTGTATACAACTAGAATATACGAGCAGTATGCAAAACGTGGAGCTCTTCTTGATAATGCTGAATGACAAAAGGTTTGTTTCTACTGTTTCACTTATTTAGCATCTTGATTTTTTGTTCACTGTTTAATACTTTTGGATGTTGTGTTGCTTAAAACAGGATCTGATTGATTGCTGCCCTCTGTATCAGTTTGTTTCAGTGAGGGGGAAACAGATTTAGCTTAGAAGTGACAAAGATAAGGAAGCAAAGCAGTGATTGAAAGAGTGAGAGGACCTACAGTACTTATCGTAATCTACCCACCACCCCACCAGCCTTGTTTCCAGCCCCCAGTTTGACTCACTGCATCATGATTTTTCTCTCTGCCTAGGCAAACCCGGAATGTTAATCAGCAGAAAACTGCTTTAGATTTACAAGGGGGAATTTGGATCCAATTCTTTGAAAACATCAGACTCCAAAGCCTAACTATCAAAACCACTACTTGGATTATGAGAACCATGCTGCAGTAGAAAAAAGTTTATATCTGAACACAGACATTCAGAGGGATACGTTGTGTGAATTTATCTCCTCAAGCTTTTGAAAGTGTGACTGTCTGTGGACGCCACTCTTGAAATTGTGTTAAATATTGCCCAGACTAATTTGTGAATGCTAAATTTAGTTTGTTTAAAGAAAAAATAAATTAGGGAGCTGAGAGAAATTAGAAGCTCAGTCTAATAAATGGTGAGTCACAAAATGTTTTTTAAAGGCGTTAGACATAGAGAGGGATTGAAGTGATAATTAAACAGTTCCATGTCCATCGAACCGCCTCATGCTGTTGAGGGTTATTTCTGTCGTCATCTTCATGTTTATTTTGGGGGTAGTGTGATAATTTAATGGTGGCAGAAGTACTGCGTTTATGTGAATCAACTTCAAACTAAGATAAGATAACCTTTATTAGTCCCACACGTGGGAAATTTGTTTTGTCACAGCAGGAGTGGACAGTGCAAAAGTTATGAGGCAAAAATTAGAATACAATAA
>NW_024582620.1:327008-329699 GCF_018398535.1 Haplochromis burtoni | reverse complement strand
ACACACACACACACACACACACACACACACACACACACACACACACAGCCAGCTGGACAGTAAAGCTGATTTCTCCTTTACTCCTATAAACCGGACTCTTGAGGATTGTGATTGTTGTAATATTGTTTCATTTTTGTTAGCATGTGTTACTGAGAGTTGAGTCAGTGTCGAGTTCAGGTTCAGACCGTTGCTCAATGACCATGTTGTCTGCCATCCAAGCTGACTGGCTCTTTGTTCCTACTCTCAAGTTCCAGCTGAGAGAAAATGAGCTGATCACAGAGACAGAAAGGGAGCAATTAGCGCAAATACACACTCACATGCATACACGTAGACAATTTGTACGTGTTTGCCCAGCCTACAGCCCATGAGGAGGTTAACTGTTTCTCTTTTTAAAAGGCCAGCCCTTGATCTGTTACAGGCAATAATGTCCACTCTTATTAAGACCATGAGATAACACTCAGCGGATGGATCTGTTGATGTTTAAAAAGGACAATAATGAGAACTTGTCTATAAACCTAAGCACAGTTACACTGCTCCTATTATACTTGCACTCCTCTATTTTTAAAGTGTTTTATTTTTGTAGTTTTGTTTAAGGGCTTCACCTCATGGGCATTGATTACAAGAGGGTGGATTTGAGGTTATGTTTATATGTGTGCGTAATGACAATCATCCTGTGTCATTAGAGAAACAAGACCAGCTTCCCTGTGCTGTATAGTTACAGCCTGAGTACTGTACAACAAGCCAGCGAACCCTATAAAACAAGTCATCCAATAATAGAGCTATAGTGTCCCTTTCCTGCACTCTATATGGAGCATATGGAAAAGGGGATTTCTGAATAAAACGAGCTCACCCCAGGCACCACAGTCAGCCTGGAGTGTAAAATATAAAACATGATTAGAGAGGGTAAGAGGAAGGCAGAGGATAAGGGGAGAAAGCTGAAGTCATGTTTAGGATTAGGGCTGGTTGTGTGGAGCTTAATGTAATATTTTCAAGTCTGTGGGAAACCGAAGCCAGCCCTCCTGAATCCTGCCACTCCTAATATGAGTGAAAGTGTGCTGGGGGTGGTTGTAGGTATGCTACTGCAGAGCATATTTACAGCTCAATGGTCATATTGTTGCACTGATGGAACCACTTAATTTGGCTTGTCAGCATGGCTTTGAGCATGTCTAGATGTTAGATCTTTTATCCATCTTGTTGGAGTTTACAAATGAGCAGCACAGTTCATGGTTGAAGTAACACTTTTAAAAAATATCTGTTGATGTTCAAATAGTAAGACCTAAAACCTTAAGTTCAGACATTCTGTTCACATTAGTAGTCCCTACATGGAGGTTCAGATCTAATCTTTGTGGCTTTCCATTCTGGGTTTTTGGCTTGACTTCTGACAGTGGAACAATGCAGAAATTAGACTTTCAGCACAGGCATTGCAATTACATGTCACACTTTTAAATGCTTGTTTTCCGATCTTAGTTTTACTCACTTACTTTTAAGCAAGTTCTAAGGGAGCAGTTGGAGGACAGGAGTAGCGCATTATTACCCTACATATCCTTCTAGTAAAGAAAATAGTTTCTCACGTAACTTTGTATCTTAGTGTGTTCTGTAATTGTTCTCAGTCAGTGACTTCAGGACGCTACATTTACACAGCTGATAAGGCTACTTCCCTTTTTAGCCCCAGCTGAAGACCACCTCTGACCTGTGCCCCCCTAAAGCCAGGGGTTGCCAAAGGTGTCAGAGGGATGTTGGCCAGACCTCACTTCACTTGTCTACCAAGGTCTGTGATTTTTCAGGCTGAAAGGTGTGTGACTGGGTGTGTGCATGACTGCGTATGAAAGAGAGGCTTAGCTTCTGTTGCCTTTTAATTCAGAACCATAACGATTTGAACACAAATACTGCAGTGTATGGTCACTTTAGTCAATACTGAGATTTTAACTGTCAGCAGCTTCGACTTATGAATGCTTCTCTGTCCATGCTCCACATAGGTAGTGCAAACTTGTATGCTAACTTGTCAAATGCTAGATTATTTTAAGCCCAAATATTAATACCCACTTCAAGTTTCTGAATGGTTCTTTGTCTTACAAAAAAAATCTGTTTAGATAAGATCATTAGGAGGGTTTGCCAGGGCTAGAAAATCCATGTATATTTTTAACACTGTGTACTGTAGTCAGTGGAGCTGACCAAAACTAATCATGGTGATTCAACAGAGATATACACATATACAGTAATAAAATTGTGTCATCAGTTTTACAGTTATTCTCTCTCTCAAATCCCGGTCAATGCCGTGTTAAAGACGGAATGCCAAGAAACAAAAGAATGGGGCTGTGCGGGTGACGTTGGAAGTGTGAAAAACAGGTGTTTTGGAGCCTTTACATGTGGAAAACAAGAGGTCAGGTCTATGAGTGAAGGATCACATCTGGCATATGGATTCCACTGGAGAGGAATGAAGCACGAGTGTGGTCGTTTGTGGTGTCAAAGACAAGAGACGGTGGGAGTGATATACGCCCAAAGACAGCTCTTTCAAACACTGTACTATTGTGTGATTGTCCACATTCCAGTCTCCACAAAGGGACAAGTCTATAGCCTCCTAAACCAGAGTCAGAGCTCCTTCTTTGCCAGGGGAAGTGTCTTTGAAGCCCCCTTTCCTTGACTCTCTGATCCATCCACCCTGTAATGAATGAAGAGGCTGTTAAAGGAGGA
>NW_024582620.1:312124-326934 GCF_018398535.1 Haplochromis burtoni | reverse complement strand
GCATGCTGTGTGTGAGAAGTCTCAAGTTTTCTATCAGCTCAGTGAGAATATGCAGCAATGTATTGTGTCTTTCACACGCTCTCTTTACAGTAGACAAAACAGATTAACACACACAGACCAATTATGGTCAAAGAATGTATTTTTTGCCAGTGGGAAGAAGAAGTTAAACCGAAAAGTTAAAATCTAAAAATCACACAGATGTTCTTGCCTTGTTATGTATGACAGTTATTTTCTGAGAGTTTAAAATGCAGTCTGAAAGCCTGGCATGCCTAACATGCTCTGAATAGGTAAGTTCCCAAGGACGGTGATATGAGAAGCAGTAATGTCCTCCAGAGTCTAGATATCCAGCCTATTAATATTGCTACAAAGCATTTCTGCTGAACAAGTTATTCAAGTAGAACAAACTGTTGCACTGAGAGATAACACAAGAGTAACAGAGTGAGGGTCGAGGCACAAGAAGGAAGGCAAGGATGCATCAACTTTCATCAGCTCTTCCATCAGAGTTTTTGGCATATTGTCCTTGCAGATTGCAGTTTATACTTTAGTTTTTCAATTTTGAAACTGAAACCATGTAACACCACTTATAAAGACACATGGAGTGACAGGCTCCCTGGACTACATTCAAAAAACTTTCTGCACACCAAAAAGTTAGTTGTTGGATTGTTCTGACCTTCTTTCGACAGCATGTCAAACATAGTCGTGAGTGATAGCTTGGCTAAGCTAGGAGCAGCAGTAACGCTCCTGAGAGATGGTTGAGATGGGCTGGGAACTGCCATAGGCTTTGTGGTAAGTTTCAGCTTTGATTTGTTGCCGAGATTCCCCACATGACATTTGCAAGGTCAGCCTCAGAAATGGAACCATAATGACCACAAAAGAATGAATCCCTTGTGTCACTTCTCTTCCCGTGCCTCGCTCTCTTCATAGTCTCAGATATTCCTGCCTTTCCCCCAGTTCCTCTTCAGTTATATTCTTTCTTTCTTTTTCTACATGACTCATTTGTCTTCCTATAAAGCTCTGCGACCTAAGTCCCTTTCCTCCCTGCCCTCATCCTGTCATCTTATCCTCTGCTTCTCCCAGAGAAAAATAATTCACATAGTACTGGAGCTGCTGGTACTCATATTATTTGGTGGTGGTGGAGACAGGCCCTGGTTGGCTTTCAGACCTACATCAGGCCCAAATGACGCAGGCTCGGGTTCAGGATGAGGCAAGCAACGGGGTGGGACTGTGAGAAACACTAAGTGGTTTTAACCATTTGCCACAGCTTTGAAATATTACAGAATAAATTGAAGCTGTGTTAACATTTTTAAAGATTCTGCTTCAGATCTTCTTGCAACATGCTAATATAGGCGTAATATTCTTGAAAGGTCAACAAGCATCGTGTTTAAAGAGCTTCAGTTTGAGGCTGGTACGCTTCACAACTGAAACCAGGTCGATGTCAGTAATGGGTTTCTCTTTTTAAGTTAAGATTTTGAGGAAAGAAATAACATCAATTTGACTTTTTTGTTAATAAATCCAACTACAGGGAGTCAAAATAAGTGTTAAGTTTTATAGCACTGCTCATTTCTAAAGACAAGTCTTGCACCTTCATATTCATATTTTTACTCACCCACAGTAACAAGACAGATCTTTCAAAATTGCTTTTACAGCTTGAACTAAGCTATATTTGAATGAGTTCTTCTGATTGCACATGACAAACAGCATACTACTCTGACTTTGAGGCCACTGCGGCTATAGTGTCCACAAAGCATGACTGTGTACACACAGTAAAGCACCTGAGGTGTATTCCATCTACAGAGGAAGAGAAACTGAAATCATCAGACTCCTGTCTCACATGTATGCAGCATGGGTTTTAACAAACTTCCCTCAACTTTCCTTGGAAAGATTGCCAAAGGCCTTTGTAGAATACTGTAGAAACCCCCCCCCACAAATTCCCATGAGGCCTTTCTATATAAAATCACAGCTGACGTTGCACATAATGCACATTTGCATTCTTTTATCTGGACAGATGACAGTGTATTGGTGTGTTTGTGCTCATCCGTGATTAGGAATGAGTTGAAGCTTGTGTATAATTTGTTTGTGTGGCATGTAGCAGTAGTAGTCTGCCACAGCCAGCCGTTTCTATTGTGTTGGAATGGGGAGTCAGCACATATAATACGAGTCAGATGGTGCAGAGAAAGTACGAGAGAGAGAGAGACTAGATTTCCCCTTTGGCAGAAGTCAGTGTATCATGTACCCTGTGTTGAGTAATCCAGTGCTAACACCTTTAGATATTCAAGCTGTCAGGTCCCCCTGATTACAAATTGCACTGAGGTGACTGCTACTGTCTGGGCGGGGGACTCGTCTCAGTCATAAATCATGCAGTATAATAAGAACAAATCTTGCTAACCTGTTTGGGCAGAGACTCAGTGCAATACAGTACTTACTGAAACACACTGTGACTCTGGCACAGATTTTTATCAATGAGGCAGCATATTTAGAATCAGTCATGATCACATGTCAAAGTTATTTAGTCTTTGATGAACTCCACCCATTGGCGCTGACCGCTACATGGTTTTCACACATTCACTGCACCCTTCAACATTTCTAGACATTAGTTGATGGAAAAGCAAATGTCAGATGCAGTCAGATCAGACACTGAACACCCTATAACCTTAACCCTTCACCCTGTAATCTTTAATTGTGTTGATATGTGAGACACAAGTAATTGTCCAGTGAATTCACAGAGAGCAATGTTTCTTGTTTGTCTTGCACGCTCCATGCAGGCAGAACCATCACTTAAACCAAACAAAGTGTTTCCTGTAGTGCGAAGCCCTTTGAAGTGGATTATCTTCAGTTAGGTGCTATATGAGAGAAAGGACATCTTGAGACAATGCCCCTATCTTATTCTTCCAACAGTTTACCTCCAAAGATGGCTTGTGGTAGTTGTGTGTCACTTTCAAAGGCCTCTGTTGCCTCTTGTCTATACTTATATGAAAGACCAGAAACAAGATTGTAAGTATGAAGCCTGCCATATTTTTCATATGTGTTTACATCATTTCAAAAATATGAAATATACTGAATATATTATACCCAGGCATTTTGGTGTATCTGAAGGCTTTAAAACAAAAGTATATATCCAAAAATGTATGTGTGGTTTCCCTTGGTGTTCTTTCAACATTCCTCCTTTGCCTTCCTTGATTCTGTCAGCAGTAAAAGTATCGTTATCTCTTGCTGGCATGTATCACTCAAAAGAAGAGGCTGTAGTGTAAGATGATGGGATTTTTTTTCAACATGTTTCAGCATTTTTTTTCTTTCAACATCTCCACAATAACCATATGACTGTCCCCGCCACTAACACATGACCCTACGCTGTGTCACTGCATCATTCCATGTTTGGCACTGATCACCACCTGCACTCATGTATATATCTTTCTACGTGGCACTTTTAATTCTTATTCCTACTTTTATTTTTTCATGTCTATTTAAGTGCTATTTATGACACTATGTTTGCACTGAAGCACCGCAGCAATTTCCTAATGTTGTAAACCTGCTCAACATTTGGCAATAAACCCCTTTCTGATTCTGATTCCAGTGAGAACGCAGCACTTGCCGGAAGCACATGGGAATGTCATTTTAGGGACGGTAGCCCATGTTTTCCCTTTTGGGAGAGAAGGGAGAGTTTAAGATGATGCAGCTTTTTTTCCTCTGGCTTCATAAATAAATCACAAACCTGCTCTGATCATCTTTCCTCTTTTCCATTTCTCTTTTTCATCCTCAGCCATCCCCCCTTATTTCCTCTGGCTTGGCAGAAAGCTTGCTTCATATTCAGAAGCCAAAATAAAGGTTAACTTTTGGGCAGCTAACTGTATTCAGATCAATTAGATGCACAGTAGCTACCTCGGCTTTCAACCAAAAAAACTAAAAACAAACCAGGCAAAACTAATTAAGCTGGGAGCTTTACCCAGGAGATCTTTTCTGAAAGACAGAAAAGGCCACTCTGTGTTCTTACTTTGACTGGTCGCTACTGTTATCCATTTTAGTTGGAACACAGCAATTAAAGCAGTGAAAGAACAGGACATTATGTCGTTATGCAAGAAATGATTGTATCTCCTTGCCTGCTCATCTGACAACCAGGTTTTGGTTTTTTTTGTAACATTACATATTCAAACTGTCGGAGATGGTTGGGTTGGACTAACTGGGTCTGCTGAGTGTTTATTCAAAGAGGAAATGCCAAATGTGTTCATGATTGGCCATAGTTTCATCAGTAGCTGTGCCTCATAATTTAGTACAATTATGAATTTTGTCTCACAACTCGTGAAATTGTATTATTTTAATGTGCTGGAAACAACCATGTTATAATGTTTGCTTATGTATTTCAATTAAGATGTTTCCCGATTAGTTGTGTTTTTTTCACTTCCTCTTTTTGCATGATAAAATCTAAAACTATAAAGGATGTATTTAGCAAGTGCTGCTAAGCACGTCCGCTGTATGGGTTATAACAGGGGTAGGCAACTCCAGGCCTCGAGTGCCGGTGTCCTGCAGGTTTTAGATGTGTCCATGATCCATCACAGCTGATTTAAAGGGCTAAATGACTCCTCAGCATTTCTGAAGTTCTCCAGAGGCCTGGTAATGAACTAATCATTTGATTCAGGTGTGTTAACCCAGGGTGCGATCTAAAACCTGCAGGACACCGGCACTCGAGGCCTGGAGTTGCCTACCCCTGGGTTATAATGAAGGTTGCTGACTCTGCTACCATAATTTTTTATCCTTATCTACCAGTATACCTCTGTCTCACTTACTGTTCCTTCATACATCAGACAAATCAGCCTCAACATCATGCATCTACTAGCTTTGCAACCCTTATTCCTTTACAGACATACAACATATGTCTTTTCTGCGGTGTTAAAATAATCACATGTTAGTAATGTTAAAGGCAAGTATTTGGAATAACACAAAATTCATAACTTTGTTTTGGTTTTACTCAACATGTGTCTAATACAGTTTTGATTGGTTTTGTTTGCATTAGCCTCATGTCACTATGTGCTCTGTTTACTTTCCTGAATGTGCTGAGAGCAAGGCTCAGATTCCCTTGTGTGTTTGGTTGCCCTCAGTGGTGTGGATTACATGTTATAAGGATTACGACGGCTGCAGTGAGCAAATACCAGTCGTGTAGGGATTTCTGCAACAGCAGTCCTGATGGATATTTCAGAAGTTATGGACGTTGATTTAAATGCTTCATATCATATCTAAATATCTGTTCCTTTTTGCTTTTGTGCCTGTAGGTGTTTTGTCCCTCCCAGCCCATTTCAGTCCCTACACAGAGAACCAACAGTCGTCTGTGGACAGCAGGGAGGATGCTTATGCCCAGCTGGAGCTGAGGACACTGGAACAGTCACTGCTGGCTACCTGTGTAGGCAGCATCTCTGAACTCAGTGAGTATACATATTGTAAATAGTGTTTGTGGTCCTGATTAGAAGCATTTTTCACATTATGTTTTAATTGATTAAATTCCTCTGAGCTGTGAAGCTACACAGTATCCTTGCCAGAAAAGACAAGTACCAGTTCCCAGAAATAATAAAATGTCCTGACTTTAAAAAAATGTTGGTGCTTGACCACAAATGCTTTTTTCTTGCTCTTCTCTTAAAGACACATAACCTTTTATTTTTTTTAATTCAACAGAAAATAATAGTTCAGAAAGCAAAGTAGGCAGCAAAGATAACATATAATTATCACTTTCTGTCCCGAGTCTCATTGTGTGCCTGAATCTGCAAGTCATCTAATGCCGGCTCTTCTAAAAATAAACAGCGGATCAGTTTATCTACACATGGAGCTCTGGAGAATAAAGTCACAGTGCCTCAGATTGTACATTTGTCATCTGTAATTTGTTTGCAAAGCAGTACACAGTCTTTTTTTCAGTGAAGTTGGTCCACAATGCAACACTTGGACTGTGTCAGCATGCCTCAGACTTTATTGACTTTATTAGAGCCTGCTGTCAGTCTGAATACAATTGCATCCGTCTTTTCTTCTGATGTTTTCCTTTGGATTGATGTAGTAATACAAAGTATAAAGCTGCTGAAAAGCCTGGTACTTATTTGTCCATTAGGTATTAGACCTTGAATGATTGGACGGATTCTTTGTTTAAACATAGACAGCTCTAGACATTCATACGCATCGTGGATGGTAAACACAGAGTCATGCAGGCACACAGCTTTACTGTACTCTACAGTACGTGTGGTCTGTTCAAACTGCAGGCTGCGAGGGAGTTGGCAGCAATGAGGGGTAGGAATAACAAGTAAGATAAAAACAGGAATAGAGTTAGTTTGAGAGATGGAAGTTTGTAAGGCAGAGGATTCAATTTAAGGAGCGAGTGGGTTTAGAGGTGTGGAGAGTCAGGAGGAAATGATGGAGAGGTAGAGAGGTGAAGATGGAGAGTTTTGGGGCATGCACAGAGGAAACGTGGATATTAGAGTTGGACGGAGCAGGGATACATTTCCTTCTCTAAATGAGCTAACACTTTGCTGTTTGTTCCTAAAGCACAAGGCCACGGTTCATACACCGCTGAAGTTAGTGAGGCATTAAGAAAGTATACGCATGCACTCAGACAAAGACACACTCTTTCTCTCAGTAGTCTCTTTGTGCAACATCTCTCTGGTGGGGTGAATTTGTGCTGTTCTGGGCAGGGTTGATATCCAGACCAATTCACACCTAGAAACACACACAGGCTTGTGTCTGCTAATTCACATACACGCCGCAAAAACACGGTGGGTTTGGCACTCTGATCCTAGCCCAAGACACCAGGCAGACACAGGAGCATCTGTATCAAGCTGCCCGGCTTTACTTGATCACTCAACTGGACTAGGCCAGACACACAAACATGGTGGATAACTGATAGTAGGCTACAGCACATTTCAACAATATGGCCAAAATTGTAGGGGAAGCAGCATAATAAACACACTGGCTATGGGAAAATGCAGCTTTCACAAAGACTCCAATATATCTGTAATCTAAGAGTGAAGTTATTCATAGGCATCTGACCCCCGGAGCTCAGTTTTGCTTCAAGGCACAATATATTCTGGAAAGGAGAGGCTCTCCATCATGGCCAGTGATTCCTACGAGACCTCCTGGAGCAACTGCTGGTGGTGGTTATCACAAAGGGGGCCCTTCAGCTTTAAGTGGGGTCTGTTTTGGGAGGGTTACCCAGCCTAATCCCCTAGAAGTACCCCAAACCTCTTAATGCTGACACACAAACACACTCGCACTGTTGAATTCTTCACCCTTAGCTGATGTGCTGTCTTTTTACTCGGGGGTAATTATGCTAAATGAGTGTTACAAGATCCCAAGTTCATCCTGGGCTCCCTCGTTCACACCGCCTCTCCCTGCCCCATCTCCATTTCCCTGTCCCTGTGACGACTGTCCACTTTACACTTTCTTTAATGCCTAAGATCTCTTTTCCTGTCGGTCTGGCTCTCTCTCTCTCTTTTTTTTTTTTTTTTTAAGAATTTTTGCATACCACACTGAACATATTTTAAGCAAAATGTACTTTTATTCAGTTGCGCATAGTTCACTGCTTGAGTATAAACTGATGAATCATCTGATGAGCACCATTATACAAACAGCTTTCATTTAAGTGTTCGCTGTCAAATCGCTATATTCTACTTTCTGAAAAGACTTAATGTTAGCATTGCTATTATCACGTGACTGACGCATAACTTTCACGGTAGAGGGTTTTTAACTACTCTGCTACTACATGAACAGTTCAGTAGAGCCTTGATCATGGGTGAATGGCTATTTAGACTGGTCGTCTGGCTTTGCTAATGACAAATACCACTAGAGACATGGTTGGAGGGGGGAATCCAGTTTGACTGAGAGCCCATGGGGCTTTTAATGTAAACAGTTTTTAATATGCCACTCATTTATGTCCATAAACTGATTTTTCATACTGCACTACAGAATCAGGAAAATCATTTTTAACCTTCAGTTTTTTAAATTGCATATGACTTGTTAACTATTAATGTTTCTGTGGTTCCAGGTGACTTGGTGTCCCGTGCAATGCACCACATGCAGCGCCTGAGCTCAGTACGTCCAGGGCTGAGCCCTGCCCGCCACGCCCGTCCTCAACAGCCTGTGTCCTGGTCGCCTGACGCCCTCCACACCCTTTACTACTTCCTGCGTTGCCCACAAATGGAGTCCATGGAGAATCCCAATCTGGATCCCCCACGCATGGCACTTAGCAAAGAGAGGTGGGAATTATGCATGACTGGACACAAGCAGTTTAGATGCTCCCTCTCTGAGTGCAAAATAGGCGGTGAAATTACAGATCTAATCTTAATCATTGACCCTGTTCCATTCTGTTTTCGACCCCCCCCTTTCACAGAAAATAAGTGGTACTCCTGATTTGCCCTTTTATACATTTGATGCTTATCTCCCTAAATACATTTGTAATTTCAAATGATTTGGTTTGATTCATGAAGCTGACCAAAATACAGTCAATGCCAGAAGTGTAGCCACTGCAAATAAACAAACCCAAATTGAAACCTTCAAAAATGAACAAATGGGTTCTCAATGAAGTGAAAAGCTTTTTGCAGGCAACACTTCACTTTCATCCTTTTCCTAATCCCATTAGCCTTTGTTCATTTAAGTGTTAACTTTCTGTTGTTGAATTACAAGCAAGAAAAGGCTTCTAGGTGTCAGCAGTAGTGCGATAGAAGGGTGACTTGCACCTTTAGAGTGTAAATTAGGCTGAAGACTGGTGTTTAAAAGAATTTTAAGAGGTGGAAATAGTCTGTAATTTTGTTAGGGTCTGCTCAATCTTCCTTAGTTGCATTGAGAAAGTCTGGCAGTTTTTGTGTTCCCTTTATTTCCTGTTGTTTCTTGGAATGAAAATGTTTGCTCAGTCTGAACACAGTGCAGCACATTCCACTCGTTTTTTATTTAAAAGTTGTGGCTTTATCTACAAACCTTCCATACCAACCCCTTCCGTATGTTTGGAGGTGTCTCTGGGAAATTACAGCGTTTCTTGCTTTTTTTGCTTTCTACAGAAGTAACTGTTGAGTAACACTCAGCTGAGTCACGTCTCTATTCTCCAAAAATGTGATAAAACGTTCGAAAACATTGCATTACATCACTGTTGTTCACAGTGGTTTGCAGTTCTGATACTGTGATATTCAGCACTTCAGATAAATGTGATGGATTATGTGCCTTCGGTTAAGGTAACATGACAAAAGTAGTTGTGCCTGCCAACACACATGAGGTCTGCTCTCAGAAAGAAATCTTCAATTATGTTTTTGTGCCAGAAATGTAAAAACTGGCAGCAATAGGTGTTCGTGGCTAATTACATTTTTTATACTGATTTATACAGGCATGTCTAAAGGTAACATAAGCATATATAAACGTGCTGGCGCTCCCACTAAGGTGTGAGTGTTCAGTTTGCAGCAGTAAATCAGTTAGTGTTGTTGACGAGATTTTGCCCTTTAATGCTGATAATGAAAATCACATGTTAGGATTATGATGAAGGCATAGCATCTGTCAGGTGATCATAGTTACATGAATGTTTTCACAGTGAAATCACCAAAAATATCCACCTTGTCTTCCCTTTATTACACGTTTGTATGGAAATAAACCCAGCTGCCTCCTGTGCATTTAATAAAAAGCAGACAAAGTGCATGTGAGACAAAGTCCCCGTTAGCTTCAAAGTGAACACAACAGCAAATATACACCCTTTTCTTTCACCTGGCTGTTGTTATAAATCCTCAGATGTTTTTAATGCTGGATGTATATCAGCCTAGTTTATGTGTCCAGGATAAAACAGTTTGGCATCCCATCATACTTTATGCTTTTTTTTCTTTCTTGACAGCTGCTGCACACAGGTTTGCCTTTCTGCATGTTCATATTCCTATCTCTTTGTGACTGCGTGTCTGTGAATGTTAGAGAACACACTCAGGTGGTGTGAAAACCTGGTAGTGATTACAATACGAGTGCCTGGTAATGATACAGGCTTCTCTCCTCCAGTGGGCCTCTCCCTCTATCTGGCTCAGCCTCTATTAAGAGCTGTGTAAAACCTTTGGTGGAAACCCAAAACCACCAGATCTGTGTGGGCCACATCGTCAGACATTAGAGGGAGCCTGGTGAGAGCCTTATTGCCGAATCCTTGAGAGTACAAGAGAAACCCTCTTTGTTTTGATCCTCTTAAAGCTGGTGCTTAGTTGTGAGTAATAATCTTGTTTTGGAGTAAGAGGGCGCTTAAAGCGTGGGAGGGCAGATATTATTGTCTTATTTTCACACTCCACTATTTAAACATACAGAAAAAAGTTGATCAAAAACAATTAACTTTTTTTGTTTTTTACTATTATTGCAACTTCACTAAAAAGCAGCACTTCCAACATTCTTCTAAACAGACCCCCTACTCCTCTGCTTCCTCAAGGAAAAGAGATGATTTTAATAATGGAGCTTACTTCTAACTGCATTTACATCAGCTATGGTTATGTCTCCATTCATATCTGAGCCTTTATGATTGCAATCTGAAACAAGATCAGTGGTTAACCTTGACCCTTTGGCAAATTGTGATGAGGTCCGCTTTAAAAGCTGATTTAAGTTCCTTTCGGGTTATAGGTTTTATAAGACACATGGGGCCAGTGTAGCGTGTGTGATTTTTGCCTCCTAGGTAGAAAAGCCTTTGCTTTTCATTTTGGACAGGTCAGCGTTCGAACACACCTGACCATGATTTGAGCTCACTGTCTTTATGACCTACCAGATGGTGGTAAGCAACGCACCATGAATCAAAGCTAACGTTTACATGCTCACGTGTTGGAGAGTTTGTGTATGTCGGTGTTTCTATATCCTGCTGTTCTCTGTATGAAGCCTTAGTATGAGAGGTCAGTAAGCTAGCCAGAGGCACTATCTGGTTTCGGTCTTAACAGGCTCTGTGGCTTTTGATGTTGCAGAGACTCTGATGAAGCTAAAATTTGCGTTTCAGGCTGAGGGGCATAACACGGACACATACGAGGGTCAAAAGGAAGGCATATGTTAAAAAAAAAAAAAAAAAAAAAAAGGATATTGGTCCTATAGGAGAGATAGGATGGGACATTATAAGTGTGCATCTGTCAGCAGTACATGTCTGGCTAATTGGTATAAGAATGCAGCTAAATATCTTGTCAAACACTATTGTCCATTATTAATAGAAAAACTCTACCCTTATTGTTGGCTGATTGACAAAAGGAAGGACAGAGGGGGAAAATCTGGATAATAACTGTAGCAAAGTTGGCTCTAGTTAGTGTCTGATTGCAGGCGTGCAGTCAAGTAGTAGGGTGGATACCTATGACATTCAGGAAGCCACACACAAATGAACAGACACACTCACACAGCCCAATTTGTGTTGAGTGGAGGCCATTAAGGGAGAAATAAACATTGATTCCCAAGCCCATTGAGCCCATCCTCAGAAAAGTCACATTCTTATCACTCTGCACCCTCTGAACTACCCACAGACTACCGCCCAACCCCCGTCTTCATTTCGACATACCCCACCTGCTATCTCCCAAACACTTAAAACCTTCATTATATGCACCTACCAGTCACACTTAATCATCCCTCCTCCCCTTGATCCCCTTGTCTGCTTGTTAACTGTCACGCCTGGGTGACAGCAGAAGCTCCTCCCTTTGACTGACTAGCTACTGATAAAGTACTGAGGCAACATCTGAGAGAATAGCTCGAGAAAAAGACTTGAAGAGCTGACAGCAGAGGAGCTGCAGATGCCCAAAATTCAGTTAAGGCCTCAAATGTCAGCAAAAAAAGTTATTATTAGACTCTGCAGAACAGTGTTAATTATCAAACAAGCATGGCTTTATTATTAACCACTAATTTCATACGTCTAGCTAAGAAAAGCTTTATTATTTATGTAAGTTGGGATGCAGCTGTTTGTTCAATTTAAGTTATATCAGGTTCATGTTTTAAAAGCTCCACATCAATTGTGAGGAGGAGAGCCATTTTGCAATATGCATTATTAACAAACCCGTGATGAATGAGTGCTCTTGTGCAGAAGGTTCTTTGCTATAGGAAGCCTCCTACTGCTTTTTAAAGTAAGCACAGTAAGGAGAGTAAATGGCACAGCAGTGCTACTGACAGTAACTATAATCCCAAAATACATTGCTGTGTTCTTGTATACTGCCCATGCTTTTGCTACCATGGATATTCATTATGTAAGTCTTTCATTTTCCAAGAACAAAGGAATGGCCACTGATAAAAAACAATGTCTCAGCATGAGAAAGGCAGTCTAATAACACAGAGACGTTGTTCAAACAATCATTAATGGCTCTTAAATGAGGCTTCATATGATCAAAAGCAAACAGCAGTCACATTCCTGCTAATTTGTCATTGTTCACAAACACATTCTATTCACATATGGTGGGAGAGAGGCGCAGACGAGAAGGGACTGATAACAGGTACCAAGCTAGACTATAAAAGGACAAATGCAAAGATGGCAATCAAACAATGACTTTCAAAGTGTCGCGTTCACAAACATGACAGGAGACCAAATGTTGTGTCCTCGTGGTTTTTTCTGCCACATATACTTCTTCAGGAATAACAACACTGTTACTTCAGCTTTAGGTCACAATTTTTAATTTCAGGTGATTCTTTCTGTTTTTGTTGAAGATCTTGGTTAAACATAAGTAGCCGCTATCTTGTATTTTTACATGACTGCAAAGATTAAATGGTAAATGGCCTGTATTTGTATAGCGCTTTACTAGTCCCTAAGGACCCATGGGTTTTACGCAACCAGTCATCCGCCCCATTCACACACTGGTGATGGCAAGCTACATTGTAGCCACAGCCACCCTGGGGCGCACTGACAGAGGCGAGGCTGCCGACACTGGCGCCACCGGGCCCTCTGACCACCACCAGTAGGCAACGGGTGAAGTGTCTTGCCCAAGGACACAACGACCAGACTGTCCAAGCCGGGGCTCGAACCGGCAACCTTCCAATTACAAGGCAGAACTCCCAACTCTTGCGATCCAGCATATAGAAACATCTGTTTCTTGAGCCTTAGAGGGATGAGATCAGCGAGAATGCCAGCTGAGATTAGGAAAGATGACTCGTGCTGTGAAATGAATGTGGGTTGGTGATGTTGTAAGTCATCTGGCTGAAGACAGTCTATGAGTTAATTCCCGAAGTGACTGAATTATGAGTGTTTAAGTTTACACTCCCCACTAAAGTCATCTAGTCTTTCACAGAGCCTCATCTTTTACTGGCTCAGTTCAATAAAGATTTGAATTTACTGGTTTACAAGATCACTTTCTGTGTACATACAGGGAAATACTAATGTCTGTTACCTAGCAGTGAGTGGTACTCATTATCATAACCAGTAATAATTGGACCAAAGCAAACAGAAGGTGAATGATTTCTCTTTTTTTGCTCATAGGCCTTTTCTGTTGCTGCCACCTTTAATGGAGTGGATGAGGGTGGCCATAGTTCATGCCGAGCATCGCAGGAGTTTATTAGTAGACAGCGATGATGTCAGACAGACGGCGAGGCTTCTCCTTCCGGGATTGGACTGTGAGCCGAGACAACTGAAGTAAGTGAGAACACTCATTCACCTCACTCGCTCTGCTGGGATGAAAGTGCTTAAAATAAAAATGCAAACCTTACTAATAATTTCAGGAAAAGAAAAACTAAGACTGATGTTTTATTTGAGCTGGACGTCTGTCGTTTAATCATTTGTATTTAACAAATGATTGTATGCGGTAAATTAATCTTTGTTAACTATTGTGTGGCTCATTAACTTTACTTCTTTCTATAGAAAGCATCATTAACATATGTAAGCCACAAGGTGCATAAAACAAGCATCTTAGAAAAGCGACCGAGTAGATCCTAATAAATTAGCCATCAGCTCTCAGAAATTAATTGGTAACTGGTTATTTATTCAGTTTTAATTTTTTTTCAGGCCTGAGTGTTGCTTCAGCTCCTTCAAGCGTCTCGACTCCAAAGCTGCCTCTGATAAGTTCCACCTTGATTTGGGTTTTCGGATGCTCAACTGCGGTCGCACAGATCTTATTGGCCAAGCAATCGATCTACTGGGACCAGATGGGGTGAACAGTATGGATGACCAGGTATTTAAATTTTACTTAATTTATGTTGTGGAGCCGTTAGCTCGAGCAAACCACCTCTCATTTGGGGACACAAAGCAGGCCCCTTATACAATACGATAAATCTCAAGGAAATTGCTGTAAGTCCATGAAATATCCTTAGAAGTGATGGAAACATAGCTTTGTGTTATAACTTGTTCAAAGCTTCATGCATTTGCTTCTACTCTTGTTTTCATTACAGGGTATGACCCCTCTGATGTACGCCTGCGCAGCTGGAGACGAAGCCCTCGTCCAGATGCTGATTGATGCTGGGGCCAACCTTGACGTGGCGGTAAATATGCTTAAGTATTTCCAATGTGGTCAAATCTGTCTTAATTTAAGCACATTTTGTATCCCTTTACATCTATAAACAGGAAAGGTTTCCATTATTAAAGCATGTAAGAGGCTCTTATGAATGTAATGTTTTCTCTGTGTGCGTGTGTTTGTGATCTTGGTGTGTAATACTGATTTAATCTGTGTTGCCAGGTACCACCCTGCTCCCCCAAGCACCCCTCTGTGCATCCTGATAGTCGACACTGGGCAGCCCTCACCTTTGCAGTGTTGCATGGACACATTTCTGTGGTGCAGGTCCGAAACACATACATAAACAAGCAACACGTAGCTTGTTTATGTCACAATGACCCTTACAAGATGTCAAATATTGTTTAATATAACAGAGGTAATGTGCCTTTGCAGCTTCTTTTGGATGCAGAGCTA
>NW_024582620.1:213436-312099 GCF_018398535.1 Haplochromis burtoni | reverse complement strand
GGAGAGAGATTGGACCTGCTCCCCTCAGGCAGGAGGCTCCGGTCCATTCGCACCAGAACCTCTCGCCATAAGAACAGTTTCTTCCCCTCTGCTGTTGGACACATGAACAATAACCACATGACTGTCCCCGCCACTAACACATGACCCTACGCTGTGTCACTGCATCATTACATGTTTGGCACTGATCACCACCTGCACTCATGTATATATCTTTCTACGTAGCACTCTTAATTCTTATTCTCATGTATATATCTCATGTATATCCCATGCACATATCCTTCTTTCTACATAGCACTTTAATTCTTATTGTTTGCACTGAAGCACCGCAGCAATTTCCTAATGTTGTAAACCTCAACATCTGGCAATAAACCCCATTCTGATTCTGATTCTGATTCTGATAGGATGGGACATTATAAGTGTGCATCTGTCAGCAGTACATGTCTGGCTAATTGGTATAAGAATGCAGCTAAATATCTTGTCAAACACTATTGTCCATTATTAATAGAAAAACTCTACCCTTATTGTTGGCTGATTGACAAAAGGAAGGACAGAGGGGGAAAATCTGGATAATAACTGTAGCAAAGTTGGCTCTAGTTAGTGTCTGATTGCAGGCGTGCAGTCAAGTAGTAGGGTGGATACCTATGACATTCAGGAAGCCACACACAAATGAACAGACACACTCACACAGCCCAATTTGTGTTGAGTGGAGGCCATTAAGGGAGAAATAAACATTGATTCCCAAGCCCATTGAGCCCATCCTCAGAAAAGTCACATTCTTATCACTCTGCACCCTCTGAACTACCCACAGACTACCGCCCAACCCCCGTCTTCATTTCGACATACCCCACCTGCTATCTCCCAAACACTTAAAACCTTCATTATATGCACCTACCAGTCACACTTAATCATCCCTCCTCCCCTTGATCCCCTTGTCTGCTTGTTAACTGTCACGCCTGGGTGACAGCAGAAGCTCCTCCCTTTGACTGACTAGCTACTGATAAAGTACTGAGGCAACATCTGAGAGAATAGCTCGAGAAAAAGACTTGAAGAGCTGACAGCAGAGGAGCTGCAGATGCCCAAAATTCAGTTAAGGCCTCAAATGTCAGCAAAAAAAGTTATTATTAGACTCTGCAGAACAGTGTTAATTATCAAACAAGCATGGCTTTATTATTAACCACTAATTTCATACGTCTAGCTAAGAAAAGCTTTATTATTTATGTAAGTTGGGATGCAGCTGTTTGTTCAATTTAAGTTATATCAGGTTCATGTTTTAAAAGCTCCACATCAATTGTGAGGAGGAGAGCCATTTTGCAATATGCATTATTAACAAACCCGTGATGAATGAGTGCTCTTGTGCAGAAGGTTCTTTGCTATAGGAAGCCTCCTACTGCTTTTTAAAGTAAGCACAGTAAGGAGAGTAAATGGCACAGCAGTGCTACTGACAGTAACTATAATCCCAAAATACATTGCTGTGTTCTTGTATACTGCCCATGCTTTTGCTACCATGGATATTCATTATGTAAGTCTTTCATTTTCCAAGAACAAAGGAATGGCCACTGATAAAAAACAATGTCTCAGCATGAGAAAGGCAGTCTAATAACACAGAGACGTTGTTCAAACAATCATTAATGGCTCTTAAATGAGGCTTCATATGATCAAAAGCAAACAGCAGTCACATTCCTGCTAATTTGTCATTGTTCACAAACACATTCTATTCACATATGGTGGGAGAGAGGCGCAGACGAGAAGGGACTGATAACAGGTACCAAGCTAGACTATAAAAGGACAAATGCAAAGATGGCAATCAAACAATGACTTTCAAAGTGTCGCGTTCACAAACATGACAGCAGACCAAATGTTGTGTCCTCGTGGTTTTTTCTGCCACATATACTTCTTCAGGAATAACAACACTGTTACTTCAGCTTTAGGTCACAATTTTTAATTTCAGGTGATTCTTTCTGTTTTTGTTGAAGATCTTGGTTAAACATAAGTAGCCGCTATCTTGTATTTTTACATGACTGCAAAGATTAAATGGTAAATGGCCTGTATTTGTATAGCGCTTTACTAGTCCCTAAGGACCCCAATGGGTTTTACGCAACCAGTCATCCGCCCGATTCACACACTGGTGATGGCAAGCTACATTGTAGCCACAGCCACCCTGGGGCGCACTGACAGAGGCGAGGCTGCCGAACACTGGCGCCACCTGGCCCTCTGGCCACCACCAGTAGGCAACGGGTGAAGTGTCTTGCCCAAGGACACAACGACCAAGACTGTCCAAGCCGGGGCTCGAACCGGCACCCTTCCAATTACAAGGCAAACTCCCAACTCTGGCGATCCAGTCATATAGAAACATCTGTTTCTTGAGCCTTAGAGGGATGAGATCAGCGAGAATGCCAGCTGAGATTAGGAAAGATGACTCGTGCTGTGAAATGAATGTGGGTTGGTGATGTTGTAAGTCATCTGGCTGAAGACAGTCTATGAGTTAATTCCCGAAGTGACTGAATTATGAGTGTTTAAGTTTACACTCCCCACTAAAGTCATCTAGTCTTTCACAGAGCCTCATCTTTTACTGGCTCAGTTCAATAAAGATTTGAATTTACTGGTTTACAAGATCACTTTCTGTGTACATACAGGGAAATACTAATGTCTGTTACCTAGCAGTGAGTGGTACTCATTATCATAACCAGTAATAATTGGACCAAAGCAAACAGAAGGTGAATGATTTCTCTTTTTTTGCTCATAGGCCTTTTCTGTTGCTGCCACCTTTAATGGAGTGGATGAGGGTGGCCATAGTTCATGCCGAGCATCGCAGGAGTTTATTAGTAGACAGCGATGATGTCAGACAGACGGCGAGGCTTCTCCTTCCGGGATTGGACTGTGAGCCGAGACAACTGAAGTAAGTGAGAACACTCATTCACCTCACTCGCTCTGCTGGGATGAAAGTGCTTAAAATAAAAATGCAAACCTTACTAATAATTTCAGGAAAAGAAAAACTAAGACTGATGTTTTATTTGAGCTGGACGTCTGTCGTTTAATCATTTGTATTTAACAAATGATTGTATGCGGTAAATTAATCTTTGTTAACTATTGTGTGGCTCATTAACTTTACTTCTTTCTATAGAAAGCATCATTAACATATGTAAGCCACAAGGTGCATAAAACAAGCATCTTAGAAAAGCGACTGAGTAGATCCTAATAAATTAGCCATCAGCTCTCAGAAATTAATTGGTAACTGGTTATTTATTCAGTTTTAATTTTTTTTCAGGCCTGAGTGTTGCTTCAGCTCCTTCAAGCGTCTCGACTCCAAAGCTGCCTCTGATAAGTTCCACCTTGATTTGGGTTTTCGGATGCTCAACTGCGGTCGCACAGATCTTATTGGCCAAGCAATCGATCTACTGGGACCAGATGGGGTGAACAGTATGGATGACCAGGTATTTAAATTTTACTTAATTTATGTTGTGGAGATATAAATGTAAGCCATTAGCTCGAGCAAACCACCTCTCATTTGGGGACACAAAGCAGGCCCCTTATACAATACGATAAATCTCAAGGAAATTGCTGTAAGTCCATGAAATATCCTTAGAAGTGATGGAAACATAGCTTTGTGTTATAACTTGTTCAAAGCTTCATGCATTTGCTTCTACTCTTGTTTTCATTACAGGGTATGACCCCTCTGATGTACGCCTGCGCAGCTGGAGACGAAGCCCTCGTCCAGATGCTGATTGATGCTGGGGCCAACCTTGACGTGGCGGTAAATATGCTTAAGTATTTCCAATGTGGTCAAATCTGTCTTAATTTAAGCACATTTTGTATCCCTTTACATCTATAAACAGGAAAGGTTTCCATTATTAAAGCATGTAAGAGGCTCTTATGAATGTAATGTTTTCTCTGTGTGCGTGTGTTTGTGATCTTGGTGTGTAATACTGATTTAATCTGTGTTGCCAGGTACCACCCTGCTCCCCCAAGCACCCCTCTGTGCATCCTGATAGTCGACACTGGGCAGCCCTCACCTTTGCAGTGTTGCATGGACACATTTCTGTGGTGCAGGTCCGAAACACATACATAAACAAGCAACACGTAGCTTGTTTATGTCACAATGACCCTTACAAGATGTCAAATATTGTTTAATATAACAGAGGTAATGTGCCTTTGCAGCTTCTTTTGGATGCAGGAGCCAATGTGGAGGGGGCTGCAGTCCGCAATGGACAGGAGAGTACAGCAGACACTCCACTGCAGCTGGCTTCAGCAGCAGGTGGGCAAACACACAAGGAACAGCTGATGTTAGAGTGGTGTCCATCTCACAGTGGGTCTGTGTTATGGCCACTAAATTACCACTTACTGTATAATTATAGAGGCGAAAAGTCAGTTGGAAGGTTTGACAAAGGAAAAGATTTTGTTGTGCAGCTTGTCTATCACCTTTGTTAAAAGCGGTAATAATAACTTGATTGGTTATTTGTAACTAACAGACTGCTAGTTCCAAAGACCACCTAGAGTAACACTTGGATTAACTTGTGACTCAGCAGGAGGAATGAGGAAATGAGAGAGTAAATGAAGGGGCAGTGACAGCAGCAGTGTGCCGCTTGTGGTTGTTTAGTAGTCTGTGGCCTGCATTCCTCTGTGGGATCATCTGAAAGCAACATGTAGCTTGAGTAAAGAAAACACACGCTCTTCATAGCAGCAGTGACAGTGTGTAAATAGTTCCTGCAATGAATGTGTTGGCTGTTTAAATATGCCAAATGAAATGTGATAAATTTTCATTTATGTTTGTGGTGTATAAATGTTTAAAATGGGCCTAAACCAGTAACAAACAAAAATGTTGAAATTTTGGGAATGATGAATGATGGTGGAAAATCAAGTACACTGGACAAGTGGGGAATAATAAGCACAAGGATAATAGATTATCTGTAAGTTTATGAACAAAGTGGAAATATTTATCTATTTGTGCTTCTCAGGCAACTATGAGATGGTGAGTTTGCTACTGGCACGAGGTGCTGACCCCTTATCAAAGAACCATGGTGGAAACGCCCTTACATCATCCCTCTATGAGGACATGAACTGCTTCAGTCATGCTGCTGCACATGGACACAGGTATGTATCCCCCAGTCTGAACATATGCTGAAAACTAGTAGTGGAAGACCAACTGTAAACATTTGCACACGTAGCACAGAAATAATGCATCTGTCAGCTTTATGTTACACATGACTAGAGTTAGAGTTTGTGCTGTGAGGATAGATTCAAACGTTTTATCGTGTGATTTAGGAAGAGCTTGAAGGTTTTGTAGTGTGAAAGGAAAGTTTAAGGTGTCATTCTATTCAGAGTCAATTTGTTTCTGAAGACCAGCTGGTGGTGTAAACTTCTCCACCTGTTCACTCTGTCTGTGTGAACACGATGTAGACTCAACACTTTACATTGCTCAGTGAGGGTGATAGATTACGTAATGAGAGAGGAGACTCCAGGGTTGCAGAATTGGAAGTACATGTTGCCATTTTGGCAGATATTAATGATCCTCCACCTTCTAACTTTCTTTTCTTGTTTCCTTCCTTGCATGCCCTCTTTCTGCCCTCGTTCTACTCCCTATTTATCTTGTCAGGAACGTGCTGAGAAAGCTACTGACTCAGCCGCAGCAAGTCAAAGACGATGTCCTGTCTCTGGAGGAGATCCTGGCTGAGGGGGTTGAAGATGAGACGGCTGGGATCTGCCCTTTCGTCCATCTTTCCCCTCTTCCTAACTCTTCCAATGGTCCCCTGCCGATGCCAGAAGTGGGCATACCAAGGCTCTGCAAAGCCAGGATGAAGGCTCTCCAAGAGGCCAGCTACTACAGCGCCGAGCATGGCTACCTGGACGTCACCATGGAGCTGCATGCTATGGGTACTTTTCAAATGGCAAGAAGAGGATGTGCCTACTTTTCCAGTTTATAGAACCAAATAATAAATCCTTTCTATTTAACCAGGCGTGCCATGGAAACTACACGTGTGGCTGGAATCTCTTCGCTGCGCCCAGCAGCAGTCCAGGACAGGGGTCACCCTCTCCCTCCTCAAAGACTTTAACACAATCAAAGAGGAGGACTACTGTGAGGAACTGGTCACCACAGGCCTGCCCCTTATGTTCAATATTTTGCGCACCACAAAGGTACAGTCAAACACGATCATGAGTATGATTTTCACACTTTTTCAGTGTTAAACAGATTTAATTATACATTTCTCTTCTTCTCGTTCTATTACTTTCCTTCAGAGTGACGCCATTACACAGCAGTTGGCAGCTATTTTTAGTCACTGTTTTGGCCCAGCACCCCTCCCAGCCATCCCTGAGATGAAGGCAACTCTTTCAGCACAGTTGGGTAAGGAAACTATGATCCTTTAGAGTATATGGATATACATGCTCAGAGTTCCAAGAGGATAGGATTTCAGTATTGGCTAGTGATAATTAGTCATTTTGACATCTAAAACACCAGTAAATCCTTAAATACAGTTTTCTTAAGCCTAAAGTCACCGTCAACAGATTCCTTATACAGTGATACAAACCCTAAAACAACACAAATGTAACACTTGGGCTGTAAATTCGATTTTTTTCATGAATATTAGTTAGTAAAAGAGTGTCTGATATTTTTGTTTTGGTAATCTTATCAGCAGTAATGTGTACAGAATGACTCTGCTGTTACTAGAACGTTATGGGTTTTATGCATGTGCTGATGTTTTTCTACAGACCCACACTTTCTGAATAACCAAGAGATGTCAGATGTGACATTTGTGGTTGAGGGAAAACCATTCTACGCACACAGAGTGCTTCTGGTTACTGCCTCTGACCGGTGAGTGCAGAAAGGTACAAGAGTGCATTTTAAGGCTTTTTGATAAGACCTTACTTAAAGGGTTTTATTTTGCTCTAGATTCAAGTCTTTGCTGGCATCATATGGATCAGATGGAAGCTCCGATAAGGAGATTGAGATCAGCGATGTCAAGTACAACATATTTCAGGTAAGAAACACATTCCCTATTTAGAGGTGTTGCATATGACAAAACAGACATTATTTAGATCAAATTGCTCATAAAGAAACCTCTAACCTCTGTACAGATGATGATGTCATACCTGTATTGTGGAGGAACTGAGTCACTGAAAAAGAAGGTGTCTGACTTACTAGAGGTAAGAATTGTTAATCGCATTAATCTGTCTCAGGGTTGGTATCTTAGAAATCCCAGCTTTAGTTCTACATCTTCACATGAATTACTCATTCTTGCTGACAGTGGAGATTGTTCTTTTTTTGTTTTTTTTAATTTGAGTTTAGCTACAAGCTTGACATAGACAAGTTTGTGTTCATAGCAACAATTGAGCTCAATCGTCCCGTCTGGCCAATCCTTTCTAAGCATGAAGCCGTTACTTTGATTTTGAAATATAGTACCCTTATCACAAGTGCACCAGCTGGGCTTTCAAATATGTCCTGTGTTTTTGTGCATTTATCAATTTAAAAATCGTTCTCTCTTCATTTTTTCATTAGTTTTTATCGACAATTCGTAGCTTCTTGAACTGAAAACAAAGGAAAATTAAATACATGTTACACAAAGTTAAATATTGCTTGTATGCAAACAGAATGAAAGGATGCATGACATTATTTTTCCTCCATTAAAATGTTCATGTTTTCTCCTGCAGCTGTTGTCAGCTGCTAGTTTGTTCCAGTTGGGGGCGCTACAGAGACATTGTGAACTCATCTGCTCTCAACATATCAGCCTAGATAATGCAGTCAGCATCTACAAAACTGCTAAGGTAACAATTACTGATAGACTTGGATTGCACTACTGTGAGTGCAGTACATATGTATACATCAGTGCTATTTCAGGCATGAAAATATGACGTTGTTTTGATCATTTAGGTTTACATAAATTAGGTTTATAAAATGTGGTCATTTCACTGTCCTTTCTTCTGTCAGGTTAATGGTTCGGTGGAGCTGAGCTCGTTGTGTGAAGGTTACTTCTTGCAGCAGATGCCTGCCCTGCTGGAAAGAGAGAGTTTTAGGAGCTTGCTGTTGGGACCCCCGGGGGCCCGACAGGGAAACAACTCCACTTCTACGCTGACGCACAGCCGGGGTGACTCACTTGTGGAGGAGCTGGAGACCACCCTGGCTCAACGACTTCGCTCTCTCTACGTCACTTCCCGTGTCTGAAGACAACATGGCAGATGCTGTTGAGAGAGGACAGAAATAAGTGGATAAATGTGGCAATTAAGAAGTCTCACCTTTTCACTGATACAGAATCAGATCTGAAGTGTTTCAAATACAGAAGTTTTCTTGGTAAAATCTGATTTGTGTGTGTTAAGGAGCAATATTTTGACACGGGCACAGATTGGTGAGATGCCTGGCAGTGATTTACTCTGTGGGCAACTCGGCATTTCATACTTTGTGCCAAGCACTCCATGAAAATGTTTTTTGTGACGTACAGCGTTCCGAAGAAGAAAATATGATGCCTTTTCTCCAGGGCTCACGAGGCTTTACTGGACAAGCAACAAGTTGAAAGTCTGAATAATAAGACAATGCTGCCCTCTAATGGACAAAGCTTGCAACATAAATAATTGCCCTGGAGGATTGGGATCAGTGGCAGCCTCACAGTTTTGACTGAAGCAATGTAAAGTGATTACAGACTGAAGCCTTTATTGAAGAATTGAGTGAGGTGGCCTTTTGATGCTGGACTTTAAACTTTCTGTTCTATAGTATTGCATAGTGGGAGCAAGGCTGCAGCCTTAAACTCCCTGCATCAATGTAAGCTTTGGATTAACAAATCTACTTTTTTTTAATGTAAAAGCTTTTATTTTCTGTTTGTTTTTGTTTTTTTTAAGTACGATGAGAGTAATGAAAATTTCAGAAGAGTGGGATGGACATTTTCTATTTAATGAGAAAAAGATGTGAGAGTATTTAACGGGGTGTCCCCTTTTTTATTTTTATTTTAATCAAAGCAGATTATTAGTATGGAAAAAATGCTTCTGCTGTTTTACCAGGTACGCTCTAACAGTTTATTAAGCTTGTGTATGCTGAGGTTCAATGCTTCGACACAGGTACAGCTGCGGAGGCTAACATGGGATTTGGACGACAAGAGTCTGTTTTTGTGCTGGATACATTATTAAACCTGGTAAACAAATCATTTAATGTGTGAATTGTTTTGGACTCACCTGGAATCAGGGAAAACGGCAGATTTACAAATGAGGAAGCCTACAAAATGGAAATAATTACATATGAAATACAATCTTACCACAAATCCATGGCATGTGACATAATGAGGGGGGGAAAAAAAAATCTACTGCATCGATCTTAACTTTGTTTATGAAACCTTTTTCCTCTCTGGTCTACACTTACCCTTGTTTGCACAGGTAGAAATAAGGATAACAAACACACCATAACTGAATGAGTTTATTTGTTTCAGCACTGAAGATGCTCACAGTTATGTTTTATGGGGATTACAGTCAGTTTTGCTCCTGCTCTGTCAAAAGACCCATGTAGGCCTCTGAATCATTAGATATCCTTAGTGCTGCTAGCTTCCCATTGTAGAAAACAGAAAGGAGGGCGCATATCAGGGTATTGCTTTGTGTTTGTAGTACTGGTATCCCCTCCCTGTGCCTCTACTACTAACGGGTAGAGAGAGCCCAGACCTCAGAGCCTTCCAGAGAGAGGTACAGAGTTGAGGAAGCATCCTTCAAAAACTTTGTGCACAAGATAAGGAGGAGGAGGAGGACGAAGGGAAAGATCAGCAGGGCCAAGGGAACAATTTAAAAGAAAAAAAGAGCCAGAAATAAAAGCAGAAAGGGTGGGAAAGTAAGGGACAGAAGGGGAATTTAAATTTTAAAAGGTAGTTTTGTGGAAAGAGAAGTGATGAAGGCTGAGAGAAGGAGTGAGTTTGGCATGGAACATTAACACTAAAGCCATGCAAAGAAAAGCTCATGTTTTGACATGCACACAGCAATACAAGCTAAAAGCACAGAGCAGGAATCCCCAGCATTGTTGAGAAAACAATCAACCCCCACGGTTTGTCTGTCTATTTACAAAGAGAAGAAGCAGATCAGGATCTGTGGTGTTCTTCTCCTCCAGCCTGGCCTACACGCACAATAATATGAAACTGACAAATATCAATAGAAGAGCATATTCCCTCTCCAAAAAGAGGCTAAGTCTACATTCTTAAATTACTGGTAAATCATTTTTTTTCCAAGAGTTCCCACAAGTTCTCTTTCCCTCTGCAGAGAGAGCATGGAAAAGAGAATTTATGACTTGTCAAAGTTCACATAATTCAGTTAAAGTCAGACCAAAGCAAAGGAAATAAAAGTTCTTTTTTTTTTCTTTAAATGTCCCATTTACGAACACACAAGAGGGTAATAAATAACATTCAACTGACCTAACAGCTTTGTTCATATAAATAGCCAAGATATAATAAATTAGGAAATCAAACAGTGAGATGAACAAACATGAATAAATAAGGACAACAATACAAAAATATCCACAGTTGCATTTATCACGTCATTTTTTCGTTTGTTTCTCTACTCCTACTGCTGGTAAGTGAGACTAGAGAGAGGTATAAATGAAAACCAAAGAAAAAAATGCTGCAGATAATAGGAAACAGGAGTGTTTGGATCATTATTGGGTCAATCAAACAAAGACGTACATGATCATGTAACAAAAATACACAGAATTTAAAATGACAGTAAGTGGCAGGCTCAGGTTTACCAACCTGTTCCTATGGTATCTAAACAGTGTCACAACTAGACATTTCTTTTTTTTTTTTCTTTTTTTACATAAGAAATGATATCAGTCTGTACAACAGAATAGATCATTCATTTTAAATACCCGAATATCCACCCACTTCCCTCCCCCCACCCTATACTATCATTTAATATCTCCCGCTGCCCTGTTCTTCTCGCACCCAACTCCTCTCTGAAAACACAATTCCAGTCTGTTTTGCAGCAATAGTATTAAGTCTAATAAAGTCAGTTAGTATTTCAAACCCAGTTCTTCACAAAGAAAGTACATTATAATAAAAAGCAAACAAATACAATCCAGCAAGCATCCGTGTCGGCTGTTTGGGCTTTCCACAAAACTCCTCTCCCTTCTCTCCTCCTCGTGTTTCTGCATGTTGTCTTCTTTTTTTTTTAAAATGTTGTTCATCATTGTTGATACATCCCAGAGTTTTTGTGCATACTGGATCTGTGCGTGTATGTTTTGTGTATGTGGCGTCTGTAGTGTTTTTGAATAATGCTCGTTTTCCAATTAGCAAATGCTCCTTGAGGTCAGAGAACGGTGATAGCTGGTGAGGGGAGCGAGTGGTCTTGTTTTTATTGGGATGTGTGTGCTTGTGTGTTTCTAAGAACAAGAACACTACAGGATTTTTTTTTTTGTCTACTTCTACTGATGGCTGCCAGGGGTGGAGTCGGGGTGCAGAGGAAGATGAAGGTAGAAGTCTGCATGAAGGGTCTGTTTCCATGGTAACCCCTCCCCCAGCACACCGCTATAAGAAGAGTCCTCCGTCAACAATTGTCCGTCTCTCTTGGCACGCTGGAGGGGTGTGGAGGGGTGGTCGAGGGAGGGCGAATGGAGCAGGGAGCAGGAGGATGGACTTTAATAGGTTTTCTGGATAATTCCTGGTATCAGAAACAAGTCAGGTCATCACACAGGTTAGCAGCAGCATGGGAGCAAACAACTGAGGCCCACAGGTGATTAGATGGTTAGGGTACAGGGGTGGTAATGATGGTGGACACTGAGGGGTAATGGAAAGGGGAGTGGAATGGCAAGGGTGTGTGTCTGTTGTGTTGGTGCAACATGTTGTTTGCAAAATATCACTTTGATTCTTTTAATATATTTCTATCTATATAAAGTCATTTTATAGAAAAGATGTCCATAAATGATTTCTATATATATATATCTAGCTATGTACAGATAGCATATTCTCTCTGTGTCTCTGGCTTAAAGTGATACTGGGATGGCTACAAAGCGCCACGGTCTAAGATTCCTCTGGTGTCCCCACAGATGCCACCGACAAGTGGGCTCTGTCTCGGCCTGCAGCGGGGAATTTGGTGTCATTATTTTCTGGGTCATGCCTCCGGACGTGCATGGGTGAGGGGCAGTGCTTGGAGGGCGTGCCAGGGGGGTAGGGCACCTGTCCATTCTTCTCGTCTGAAAAAAGTTGTTTAATTACGTCAAAGAAGTTACTCAATGGGCTGCCTAGGTACACAGATGGGAAGAAAAGAGGACAAAAAAGGGGGGAAAGAGAGAAGACAGAAGAAACAAACTAATGAACAATGGGGTTCACAGGATAGAGAGATGGCTACATGTAAGGCAGAGCGAGCGAGCAGAGGTGAGGAGGTGGTAGACCCACGTACACTGTGCAAGGATGAGAACTGCCGAAGCAGCCGTGTTTAGACCACATAATGCATTAGCCCCGGCAAATCATGCATACGTTTCAGCGCAATCCACGGAAAAAAACACAAGTGCCCATTAAGTCGATATAGTGACCAGTGTGTCTGAACGAGTTTGGCTGGCCAGAAGCAGGACAGACAAGATGATAGAAGCGAAAAATGAGAAAGCGTGGAAATTCAAGAAAACGCTTCCTGTCAAAGAAGCATTACTGCTCCCCCTGAAACATAAAAAGTCTTGGAAACCTGTCCTCCAGCATCAAACGTCTGACACATCCTCAATGTAGGTGTGTCAGACGTTTGGTTTGACATACTAATCATGAGTCGTGTTTTTGCCAGCTAGAAGCTGGCAAGCTTTTTATTTTTCCTTCAACCTCAAGGAAACAGCATCACTTTTAGACTACTGTAATTCCCTCTACAGGGACCACATCCAAAAAAACATCTCTGATTGTTTAAACTTAGCTGTCAGATTTCTAACAGATTCAGAGAAGTTACTTCCGTCCATGCTACACCACACTAGCCACCTGTTATACACAGAATTGGCCTTAAACTTAAATTTCATTCATTTTATTTTTAAATACTTATACAACCTCAGTCCCATCTCCATTACAGACATACACACACCTTATGAACCTGCCCACTCCTCATGACAGAGCCTCCCGAATTACATAGAGTTCTGTATCCATTTCCTCCTTACCAGAGGTAATTAGATTTGGAAGTGTCTACTTTTAAATCACTCCTCAAATTTTACTTCATTGTGAACTATTTATGCTGTATTCTCTAATACACAATTTTACTGTGTTTTGATATCATAACCATAGCACTGAAGGGCAACATAGACTTCTCATTAGTGAGGCTGTCTACCTTGTGGTAATTGTTCATAGTGACGTACATAACACAGTAAGAGACCTGAATGGACCTCAGAAAGAGGAAACACGTGCAGTGTGTGTACGTATGGACAACAGTACGCATGCATATAAGCATTAAGTACACCAAACATAAGAAATGAAGCAAAAAAAAAAAAAAAAAAAAGAGGTGATGGTCCGCATAAGCGTGACTGATCAGTCAAAAACAAGACTGTTTCTGACTTCTTTGCAGTCCAAGCAAACAGTTATAGCATCAGTAAAACAAGAAAAAACAGACTGAGGAGCTACACGGACAATAAAGCGCACAAACATGCTGCGTCTACACATCAGCAAAATGTAGATTATAAAATAGAATTTCTTGAGGTGAAACATTCTGTTATCAGTCTGTATGCACTTCCAGTATGATGATATTGTGTAAATTAGAAAATTTGTCATATACGGATTAATGAGCAATTGCATGCAAGTGCACATGTGAGAAGGCCAGTAGTAGTTTCTACTGATCCATTATCCTGCAGGAATGTGGCTGTAGCTAACTTCTTCCCCATGTTTATACTTCTAATTCCACATTAGTCAATTAACTCTTTCCCAATCCGGATTGGGAATCCGTGTTTTGAAAAGACTACAACAGACCACATAATATTGCCTTTTCTCAAAAGCATCTTTATCTGAATGAATATACCTACATTTTACTTCCTGCATTCCTCCATACTTTAACTCTTCATAAGTACAGGTCTCAGAAATGCTGTCATCACTAGTGATTAGGGGCATTAATAACCAGGTTTTGACAAAGCCCTTTGACACAATGTTATGCAAATCAATTTCTATTCTTAATTACAGTCACTGACTTTTATTTTTAAATCCCTTTTGTTCAGGTACTACTAGAGGTGTGTAAGTGGGTCAAAGTAAATAGAGAGGAGGAGAATAGGATTGTTTTCATGCCAATTGCTTCTCAGCGTGATGCCGTAAAGACATTAATTCATTCAACTAGCCTTTGTCAAAAATAACTTACTTTGACTTTTAATACCAACTGTATCATCTCGGACAACACAAACTAAAAGTAGTGTACTTTTCAGTATCTATCCATCTATTGCTTTAAGCGGTTCTCATATTATACTCCAACAATGTCATCTCTCCTACAGAGACAGCCCACTACGTCAAAACCCCCACCACCATTAAAACCTAATCTAATGTAACTTATTGTAATTTTACCCTTCCCACACCTCAGCCTGGTAATGAGCTGCACGATATAAAAAGATCAAAAATAATTGGTAAACTTACTGAGGCACAGCAATGATAACAGACTGTTAAATATCATAACAGCTGTCATGACTGCTGTTCATTTCTGAGTGCCAATGAGAGTAATTTTGCGTAAAAGACACAGGGCAAAGACACAGCTCACACTTAAAAAACTGTAGTGGGACATGCTACCAAGACCTGGCATGGAACTGGAAATGAGTTTAAGAGGACAGAGAAAGACGCAGACACGGTTCACAACTGGTAACGTTTCCTCCTGATGTTGTTTACTTGTCTGGTCAGCAGATGGAGCTCTTGGATGGCAAGTGAGATGCACACAGCTCACAATGATTCAAAAGAGTCAACATGTTAAGAGCAGAAAGGGGTGAGTCGGAGCCCTATGACTCTTCATCATCCAGACTTCACTTTTATGAAACAGTATCGAGCCACAATGGCACAAAAAACGTGCTTACATCTGCTGAAACTGTCACCTCAGAAACTACTGAAAAGATGAGAGAAGAAAGAGAGACTAATATCATCAAGTTCACATGTGAATGGCTGGGTGATGATGATCGTTGACCTCAGAGGTGTTTGTACCTTGCTTTTAGCGGTGGACTGGTGAACATACAGAGAGTGAAAGCGCACGGGATGCCTAGAGAGCGCACTTATCAGGTGTGGTGTCGCTATTTGGCGCAGTGCAATGTGGGAGTGCGTTAAGGGGCAGAGGTGTTGCCATGGTGACAGGCTCTTGAAAGTAGGAGTAACAGAATGCGAATCGGCTTACCCTACCTCTACTCTAATCTTCACTGCCAGTGGGCAGAGAGACAACATTTGACCCGCAGTCGGTGCTTGAGAGCAGCTCCCACCCTTTCATAGCAGTGAGGCACAGGCATGCAAAGGAAGCCGATTGGAGAAGCAGAGAGTGGCTTGAGGATTTCAAGCATACTGAGAAGACGGGTTGGATTTAGCTTAGCTATAGCGGTGAGTGTAGCTCATCAAGGGGCGGGATGGGCAGATGAGGCGGTAGGGGAATGGGTGAAGAGGTTTTGGTAAAGGTTTGGAATTTCTTTTTTTTAAATATTTTTTTGAAAAGGAATTCTTACTCACCGGAAAGCTGTTGGACCCCAGGCTGATCGTGTGTGCTTAACAACTGGCTCTGAATCGTCTCCACTACTCGTTTAAAGCGTCGGCTGGGTCCTTCACAGAGACATAGATAAACACATGAATGCTGACATGGTAGACCTTTCATGGAAAACACTTACAGTTGTCTTGGTAGGTAAAGCAAAAGTAGCATAAATGATGTCTCTTTTCCATTAAGTGTGTGAGCAAACCATGACAGTAAACCAGAATGCACGAAAGCGGCACTTCTACGAGTTCAATGCTGCCATCAATAGATCTATTCTCTTCTGTGGCAAGTCATGGGGTGCTTTTCACTATGCTAACTTTTGCTTCCTTGCCTCCAACTCTCCTCCAGTGACTTGAAAATCATCGCCCCTTACATGCACCACAACGAGACAAGAAACAAGGAAGTTTATGGAAAGAATTAATATTCATTTTTGGTGTGATATATAGACAAACACATCAAATGCAACTGATGATAAGAATGTGCCCATACTTGCATGTGTCTTGTGCATACCTACTGAGAAGACCTAAAACACGTGATGGAGGGAGGGGGCATGTTATTATACTGAAAAACCCCTAAGAAGTCTGTTCAGGGATACAGAGTATCAGCAGCATGAACACAGCAGAACTTGTACAAATATATTGCATTAACCAAATAGATTTAAAGGTACTGGTTTTTGAAGGCAAAGCAAACAGGGATATGGACGTGGTGCAAAATGTGAGGTGGAAAACTGCAGAAAGCCTGAGATTATAAATGGGGGCCAGAGATGAGTGCTGCTGAGAGCTCCTGCTGTCTACCTGTTGTGTACAGTATATGGTCAGTGACATGAAGAACTGGCTTCTATTACAGCCCATTCAGCTCAGCTGTGACCCCATTTATGTGAAAGAGAAAGAGGAGAGTAAAAGAGAGCATGCAGGTGTTTGTGCAGAACTAAGCATTAACACACGGTTTCAGTGTGGAATTGTGCATAGCTTGACTTCAGTTTGCTAAATCTTATCAAGAATTCAGGATTTTAAAAAAATTATGTTTTTCATTAAGTTTAACACACCAACATGCTTTCGGGGGAAAAAAGACTTCAGGCTTGTTTGTTTGTTGAATATACATGACTCCATTAGTTTAAAGTGTGACATTCAAAGTGTTTCACTTGTCATTTGTGAGCTTGAATTTAAGGCTAATGAGATGGAGAGCCAGCTGCTCAAATGCCATAATAATACATGCATGTCTGTCCTCTGTGATCGGTTGAGATCCTTGGTTTGAACTTGACCGTTTCTTTCTTTCTTTCTTGGATTCCAGCTTTAAGTACAGAAGGAAGACTTAGTGTATTGAATTTTTAGAGAACTAATTCCTCCCTTGTATGCAACACAGTGTCTTTCAATACTGTTACAACACCTTCTCCATTGATTTTCAGTTCCACTGTTACTTCAAGTGCCCACAGATGATGTAAACTGAGACAAGTGTTAGTTCACACAAGCCACAAAGTTAAACCTAGTCTGCAATTCTGACAGGTCAGCTCATATCAGTTCCAGCCCACCATCGGCTGATTGTTCACATGACAGTCATTCATGTATTTTGCTTGCAAATCTCAAACAAGGCTGATTATTTAAGTTGCTTTAGCCTGCCTACAGTTGATACACATCTGCAACCCCACTCTACAAGATCTTCTCATTTTAATCCGGTACCTGACTTAATCAGCGTCATATCTGTTGTCACGGATGCTTTTCCACGTATCCTCACAGAAGTGTGGATACCAGAGCCGTACCACCAAATATACCGCTGGTGAACATTCTGCTTTTGATTCTAAAGGCCATGACTGTAATTTCCTGAACATGGACAGCCTTTCTTAAAAAAAAAAAAAAAGGGTAGAAGCAGGTGAAAATGTTGAGATGTTTTTATGATTGCTGAAGTATCCTAACCTGAGAGCAGGGTGAAGGTTACAGAGTAGATGCCATTCTCCTTAGTGGCAGCTGTGCTCTCTGTGTAGGTGATATCCACCTGAAATTTCACCGGCTTCTGGAAGACTGTGGGGCCGGCTGTTGACTTGTACTCTGCTCGAAAAGAGGTCTGAGAGATGACACTGTGGCTCAGGCTGGGAATCTGTGGGGGCAAAAAAGGAATTGTGAAAAGAAAATGTCAGAAAGAGGAAAAAAAAACAGGAATAAAAATAGGTAGCACAAAGACACGAGTAATGGGATTATGCATAGGAAGCACTGATGTTAAATTTTTCTCCCACACCTTGCAAATGACAAGGTGAATAAACCCTCATTAAAATACCCTCCACATAGTACGAGCCACATTTGAAACTCTAAGGAGATTAATGCCTCGGGGAGTAGCCATGCATGCCAGAGAGACTTAAGCTAATGTAATCTTGAGTCATCCAACAACATTGCACTCTCCCGCCTAAAATGAATTTGTATGCCCAATGAACAGGTGAGCCCTGAAATTGTCACGTTTTGCCATAGTGCTAGAGAGGGTTTGACATTCCATTAATGCCAGAGTGCTGAGAGGTATAATTCCACTGATTCAGGTGCCAATCTCCTGTCTGGAATACCAGCTAGCATAACCCAAAGGAAAATGCTTCCTCCAGGGATGAGGAAACAGATTTGACATTGACCCGCACCGGCAGAGTTTGTACACTTAGACTTTGTTAAATCTAACTGGGGTGAGGATAGGTTCTGTTCAATTATGTACTCTGAATATCAACGACCACTGCTTACTGTTTCTTGGTACTGATTCTGCTGCGCTTACTGAAAAACTAATACTGCCTTACATTTCTGCATGTATTTGTAGAACCACGCAATAATAAAGCACAACACACACACAGACACACACACACACACGCAATCTACGCTTTTTCTCACCCTGCACATCTAAATATACAAACACACATGCTCAGAGCACCGTATTGAGGGCAGGACATCTATATGCTAATGACCAAAGCTCAGTGTTGATTTTCTATTGACCTCAAGTGGGTCCACAGTCAAAGAGAAAATAGAAGCGGTGAATACAAGCAGTTTACTGGATTGCTACATAAATCAGCACCATGTTAGCAAACACTCAGAGCATGCCTGCCTCGTAGCAGAGCCAACATCCTGCATTAGAGAGCAAATACCCAGGTGATAAGCCTGCATTCATGCACAAACAGATACAGTGTCAGAGAGAGGTGGGGCACGCAGCAGATGGGAAAAGGGTCAGGGGTTCAGCAGAAGGGACAAAGGAAGAAATTAGCAAAAACGTGGTGTATCTACCGAGAGAAAGGCTTGAACGATGTCTGCCTTGATTGAGCTGAGAGGTTTGTCTTTGATGACAATGAAGATCTGTTCCTCTTTTTCCAGGTTGATGAAGTTACCAAACCAGGATTTTTTGGCAAGTCTGTGAGGAAAGAAAAGACCTTTAGCAGAATATAAGCCCAATGTTGTACACATACATCTTTATACAGCTGACCATTTTTGCAACCTTGTTTTAGTTCCCTATCAGTCTATTGATTCTGAGAAACAACCACCTCCCCACAGTTCTGTAGGGATTCAAAGGAGCAAACAGAGGATATTCCAGTGCATTGTGTATGAATGGATTTGAGGGGGGTGGGGTGAGATAACTGAGTCTCTCTGTGAACAGAAGGAGCAGAGGTAGATGAATTTACTATTGGCCTCAGCCCAGGTGCACTTCCAACCACTAGTAAGCCATATGGACTCCTGTTTTCTGGCATTAATATTAGATATAAGATTTATAATATTTAGCATTACATTTAAATCAATATAAATACCTAGTAAAATATGGAAACAAATGTAGATTAGCCGAAAGAGATGCACTGTTCTGCAGTAGGAGACTGACTACAGCTCACGTGACTGTATACTTCGGGCTGAGCTAAAACAGGGTCTCTCTCTGATCAATTTTCCAACTTCTTTCAGTTGGGAAATTCCTATCTAGCCAGGTGGAAATGACCAACCCAGACAGCAACCAGCCAACCAAACAGGCATATCTAGGCCAACCTTGAGTTATCAGGCCCATGGGAACTCAAAAGCATCACGCAGGCTCGTCCTGCCTCCCTCATAACCCACTCACTACCTCCTGCTACTGTCCTCTTTCCAACTCAGACCAGACCGGAGGTCATTACAAGTCGACTCAGCAGGCAAAAATCAAACATTCATAGATGTTACACTTTCCAAAACATCATCCTATCGAGAGGGAGCCTGTTTGAGCCAGTGGCTAAGGGGCTGAGAGGTTATGCATAGTTATGATAGCAGTGGTGCTTTCAAAATGGACAGCGTCTGCTTACTCTGGGGAAGACTCTGGTGTGAGGCTGGACATCTCCTCTTGTGTGGGAACTGTGGAAGTAGAGTTAGATGTCAGACGATTGAGAAAGACTTAAAATTGTCAAAAAGTATATTACGGTACAATGTACAGTAAAACCTTTGGGGAAAAACCAAGATTGTAGCATTAGTCAGCAATTTTTCATGTAAATCGGCTGAAATCTACCTTGGAGTTTCCTGCGATGGAAACGTGGTGAGCCCAGGAAGCTGTTCTTGATGGAGTTGAGGCGCGTCCTCCAAGGCATGCCTCCAATAGAGGGGCTTGGGGGCGGTGTTGGAGTAGGTGTCCCAGCTGGGCTGTCCTTGGGAGTGTGCACTGGGGTGCCCTTTGGGGTGGGGAGGGGGCTGCCTCGAGGGGAAGGGTGAGGGGTAACCTGTATGAGGGGGATAGATTTGGGTGGGTGGTCAGTAAATGGAGAAGGGGCTGGTGCTACAGGGTGAAAATGGTGCAGCCTGATTGGTGACAGGGGCAACACAGGGCTAAAGGGCACAGAGAGTTGGGGGTTGGCAGCATAATGAGCTCGTCGTACTTGGGGGCTGTTTAAGATGGTAGCACTGGCGATGGAGGATGAGGAAAACGGGGAGGATGGGGAAGATGGAGAAGTAGGGGTAGGAGGCACAGAGGCAGAGGGTGGCTGTGATGGAAGCTGGCAGGGAGTGGAGGATTCTGATTTGGCTGCAGGTTCTGGATCAAGGGTGGTTTCAGGAAGTGGGTTTGATCGTGTGGCTTGGAGGGGCTTTGGGACAGTTTTGGACTTGGCAGGGAGCGTCTGTGTCTTGTTGAGTGCTTCTGGCAGGGGCTCACTGTTTGGAGCGAGCGAATTGGGGGTGGAGATACGCTGGCCTGCGCGATTTGGAACGGGCTCAGGGGATGGACAGGGACTGGTGTTAGGGGACGGGGACAAGTCTGGGGACTGAGGTGGTACACCAAACTTTCTGACAGGCTAGATTAAAAGAATAACACAGCCAAGAGGAAGAAGAGGTGTAAAACAAAAAGACAACAAAATAAACAAACAGAAAACACACACAAGAATGCATGCAAGTACACAAACACACAAAGCAAAGGGAAGGGAAGGGAAGGGCAAACCACCACACAGGTAAAGGAAGAAGTAGCCAAAGGATTTGGAGGCAGGTAACAAGTGCACACATATAGGAAAGATGGAGGAATTGCAACAACAAAAAAGAGAGAAAGAAAACATGGTAAAGACCATTCAGTGACTCATGTCAAAGCAAAGCAAAACAAAAATGAAATGGGAATAACAATACCAGCAAACAATGTGCTCACTTTAAAAAAATCCAAACAAAACACAAAAAGACAGACTTTATTTGCATAAAACATACAAGGCATTCCCAGCAGAGACAAGCAAGCAAACACAAACACACGAGAGAGACAAAAGGCCAATTGGGCTGTCTCAAAAACAAGTGGAAGGTGGCAACTCTGCAGTCAAATTTCCTGATTATTTATTGATGTACTGATTTTGCATGGTTCATTTGCACTCACACTGGTTCAATATTTGCCTTCAACACATTCCTGTCTTCCAGAAGCTAAGTCTGAGAAAATAACCCCACACAGAGCTTCTTGCTGAGAACACAATCCAGGCTTTGGGTGGGTTTGAGAAATCAATTTCCCTTTCAGATAAGCCTGCAAGAACCTGTGTGGTGAGGAGCTCGTCTTAGGATCCTGGCTAATCTGGAGCCTTCTCAGGTTAGTCAGCTGGAAAAGTTTACTACAAGCTCCCCAGCTTTGAGCAAAGGAAAGTGGGATTTTCTGAAGCATTCCCTGAGCTGGATTTCCAAAGAGCTCAGGCCATAGAAAACAGAGAGAAGGATAATAAGTGCAGAGGATGGAGAGAGAAGAGGCTTTGTGGGGTGGAGAAAGTTTTCTGTGCTGTCATGCCTCCTGTGTGCATTCAGCAGTGGGTTTTACTTAGCATTAACAGAAACATCTAAGCTATATGGACACACAGGAAGCCCTGATATGATACAGGATATGAAAAGGTAATCAAAATGGACCTATACTTTCTCAAAACACAAAGGTAGATTCTTCAAGGCTGATAAATGTTTATATAACGGTAAAACAGATTGGTGGAAAAATATTGCTGTGCAGAGAAATATTGTAGTGTGTGTGTGTGTGTGTGTGTGTGTGTGTGTGTGTGTGTGTGTGTGTGTGTGTGTGTGTGTGTGCTTCTTTCATGGTCAGAAAAAAGAATATTGCTTTATTTTCTATTGCTGACATAATATGACATCAATAAAATGTGATCAGCAGTAGTTGGTTGGCCATTATCCCAGAAGGTTAACAACTAGTTATTTAAGAACTGGGTCAAGAGGTGTGTGTTTTATGTGTGTGCGTGTTTGGATGTGAACTCAGGATTACGACTCACCCGTGGGCTGCTGAGCGGGCTGGTGGAGAGACCAGAGGAGGCTCCACTAATAGACCGCGACCTGTGGTACAAACATGTGAGAACACACAGGAGAACAGTAATTTGTGGTATCAACACATGACCTGTTATGTGTTTGAATGAACACAGGTGGGGGTGAACGCTTGGTTACTTGTTACACGTTATTTAGAAAGTGGAGCAGCATATGGAGCTGTCATACTAAGCACACGGGTTACTATCAAGCCCCCTGCAAACACAACACCTACCACACAAATGGGGTACATGTATCACAACACAGTAACAGCACTGAGGTAAAAACTACTACCAGCAATTAATCTCACTCAAAAGTCAGTTTAACAGATATTGATTTGACAAATTTAAACTTCCCACACACTAGGACTCAATCTAGCTTTAAGCCACATTTAAAGTTTGATAATAAACCAATCATTCTGACTTCTTAAGCCTTTAGGCCATGAAACTATCTCGAGAGGGAGAATGAAGAGAGACATTTGGTTGAGCGCCATTTGTCATGTTTGTCTTTTCCCTCGCAGATGCCGTCAATAACCCCTATGAGCGGAGTCCTGTTCAGAAATGAACAATCACAGCACAATCTGTCTTCATCAAGCACGCACGTACACATGTACACACACAGACACACACGCACACCCAAAAACAACGCCTGTCAACACTTGGAAACACCAGCTGCTCACTGTCACAACACTGTTCTTTTTTGTCATTCAATCTAATCATACCCCTCTTCCTTCTCTCCCCCCACTTTCTCTTTTTATGTCAGCATGGGTGCATTTATTAATGTATGTCTGTAGCTATAGATCTTTTATCTCTGCTTGAATAAAGGAAGAGATAAAAAGCAGTGACTACTTCTTTTTAAACTACCTGATTGAAGAAGATCTCATGAACAAACTTGAGAAGAGACTGAGATCATTTAAAAGTAAAAAGGGAGGATGGATGGAAAAATAAAGAGTGTGTGGAGTAACAGGGCCATATGCTCACTTCTAATGCTGGAAGCATTCCCACAAGACCACACGGCATTCGAGGAGGCAAAAACTAAAAATGATTATGGCTATCAGCCTAAAAAATGATAATACTGTTATAACAACTGCAACAGCCATAATCATACTCCTGAGAGTAAACAAAGCAGAATAAGGAACATTAAAAGATACCAAGAAAGTGAGGGAAATTTAGAAACACCCACTGGCGAGCTATTTTTATAAGTTTACCGCTCCCCTTCTACAAATTTATTTAGTGCACACATCCTTTTACACATGAGTAGGCGTGCCGAGACCATGCTGGCAAGGATTTCCTGTTTCATGGAACAACTGACCAGACAGTTGGTATCATTTACATTTAAGTCCTACAATCCACTGAGACATGGCCACAGTTGCTCACTGCAGCACTTGTGACCATGTAGCCAACTGAACTTCATTTAAACATGGCCAAAACACAACGTCCTCCGGCCATTATGAGCATATTGTTAGGAGCACTCTGCATCTGTTAGTGTTGGACCAGAAGGCCTATAAAGCTAATGTTGCAGATGGTTATGCTGTACAGTAATAGGCTGTCAGAGGCTCAACCTTGCTTCAGAGAGAGGATAAAATGTTGTTGTTCAGTGCTTTATTTATAGGGAACAGCATACACAAGGAGGGAGTCATTTATCATGTATCACAGAAACCACAAGCCCACATTATTAAACCTGCACTGGAGACAACATTGTAGCAAGCTAGCTACTCTACTCTCGAGCTACTCTGTGCTTGTGTGCTCACTATGTTTACATGCACATACAGTATCCTGGATTTATTTTTGGAATATTCTGGCTATGTAGCGCACATGTAAAGGCCATGCTGCAACAAATCTTGAACCCTCCCAGTTGACTGTTATTATAATTATTCTTTTAAATCATTTTTAGCGCTTTTTGCTTTGCCCTTGGACATCATTTGCAGTAAGCTGGCTACTGATTGGTTACCCCTCTTTGCTATAACATGTATTCTGTGGGCGTTATCACGTGAATTTCATTTAGCTTAGCTTGCTTTACTGTAGCTGCTTGTTGGTAGCTGTGAACATGGCAAATTTATCCTGATACTACATGAGCCTCATCATTGCCAAGTCACTCAAAGGACTCCTCCCCTGACAGGTTACCTTCTTATCAAGGGAGGAATACTGACCAGCCTGATGCTGAACATACCAATTCCAAGAAATCTTACAGCTAAATATTCCAGGGCCAAGATCACTGATAAAGGGGTTCCTTTTCAGCAATATATCCAGTAGCACAGTAAATTCTCTAGATTTACTGGGTCAGTTTGGCCTCTCTTATATTCTGCCATTCTGTTCTTAGCTGCTGGGTGACAAGGCGAGAGAAGAGAGTCATCTTTCCAATGCTGACAACAACCAACTAAGCTTCCCGCTGTGTCTACAATCAGAAGTTGTAACTACAACTATGGATCTCTGACTTTGTCTTGAGTACAGGAAGCTGATGGCATCGTTCCCAGTAAAGTGCATGTTCACTGTCATGACTATCAATGGACCCGTACATCAAGAGCTAGAGTCATAACTAATGTTACTCTTTTCTGCTCAGATACAAACTTGATAAATGCGGAATGTGAAGACTTAATACCCAGACTTTTGTGTCTGTGTAAGAATATTGGTGCATGCAGTGTTTAACAGAGACATGGTCTCTGGAAATACCCATTGCTATTTGTGGACAATAATACGGCACATGTACTGAACTAGAAGATGTTTTTCTTTTCTTTTTTGGGTTGTTGTTGATGCAATTTTGATACCTATTATGGTAGTTCTCTTATTTAGTAGTCATTAATTCCCATAAGCCTATTTTCAAACAGGACCCATGTCCTCAGTATGTGACCGCCAGTTGTCAGAAACCCATCCAAAGCGCCTGGGGAACTAACGTGTGGCTGCGGGGGGGTGGAACAAGTATAACAGATTCTGGGTTGAAGGCATGGACTGAAATAAAACAAAATGCAAGAAAAATAAAATGGATGGTGCCAAGAGCCAAACAGAAAATGAACAACACTGCCAAAGCACAATACGACTGAGATACATATTCCCTTTCTAGCACCTCTATATTGGCTGCTTCTTACCAATGGGCCTCTTTTTACACATAGTAAGTATTCATATAAATCCACAAACTGTTTGAAATCATTTGCTTCTTTGAACCTCAACAAGTCCCTGCAGACTCAGTGCATTAATATTTACAGCTCAGTTCCTTAAATGTCTAAATATAGCAAGACCTCTGCAGTTTCTGTAGTAAAGATCACAGTTTAAGGTGTTTTATTTGTGCTTATTGTAGTCTCTTAAATAAATTAATGTCAGTAATTAGCAGGCGAGCTGACTTCTTACGACTGCTCTGACTACTCCACATTCAAACTGCGTGAAGCAACTAGAGCAAATCTCTAATAAAAAAAAAAATCAATTGATATTCTCTCCTCCTCGCTGCAGCACTTTTCCATATTTCATTTACATATCATTAACCTCCCTTCATTTCTCCTGGCGTGTTGTTAAGATTTAAAATTAAATCAGTGGATTTCTTATGCTTTGAGTTAAGCTTTAAATGTCTTTTTAAGTGACATTTTTGCATAGAAAGATTGAAACGGACATTCACATGAGAAAGTCTCCATGTGCATTACTGCACAACATAGCTACCGCACCTTTATTCCAACATCCGTACTTCATAGGAGCAATCGAATTAACAATCATTTGTATGAAACTAAAGTGAGGGCTGATACTCTGAATGTAACTACGTGATAAATGAGAGGCAAAATGCCTGATAAAGGACAGGAATTCAGACATTTTTGTTATGCAATTTCAGATCAAGCTGTTTCCCCCTCTCTTTCACTATTTACGCTGGTGGAAATGTATCCTGTCAAAACACATGTTTCAAAGTCAGTCCGCTCTCTGAGGCCCTCTGATCTGAAGTTCTATGAATCTTCTGCGCTGTCGACAAAAGTTTGCTGTTGAGGAAAGATAAGGTTAGGTTCAGACAAAGTCACTTAAATCTTTGGACGTTATTCTGCTACGTACGCGCTTCCCCAGCACCATCGTCTATCCACGCACATGCAAGCAAGCACATGATCAAACACAGTGTGCACAAGGACGTGATAAAAGCCAGAAAAGTTTGAAAAACACACACAAGCGCACACACCAAAATCAAGATTCACACAGACTTTGTTACTAACTTCTTTTCCCCCTACTGATCAGATGGATAGTTATGGATTGCAGTAGGGGGGAAAGACATGTATAGCAGGAGAGCAAGATTTGATTTGATTTGGAGGCAGAGGGCCTGTGGCATACCTACAATCTACCACAGCCGATAGGAAGGCAGACAGAGAAAAACTAGCAGCATGTCCTCATTAGCATAGCAATTCCATACTAACAGAGGGGGGTGTTTGGGATTGAAGGTCAGCAGCACACAAGGAACCCACAGGAAAGATAGAGACAGTGGCGATATACAAGAGTGGCGCGGTGCCCTGGAAGAAATTTGGGTATAGGGAAAAGAGCAAACAAACTGATCTGAAGCTGTATTGAAGAAAGATGCAGCAGAGCTGTTTTTGTTGACTGGAGCTGCTGATATGCAAGTTTGAGACGCAAACATTGTCCCCATAAAATCGACTTTTAGAGCCCCTTTCTAATTCACACTATTCAAGATGTGTGTCATCACCAATCGAATTAATGTTAGCAGGCTATTATTAATGGTTTATCCAGTCAGTGCAAACTGGCCTTTTTTGGGATTCTAGTTATGACTTGAAATGAGATGAGTCAGAGTGAAGGGCAGAAAAAGGCAGCTACTAAACTAAGTCAACCTTTAAATAAAGAAGAGATAAGACATGGGCCGCCTGAAGGGATGAAGAGGCACAGCAGAAGTGAAGAAACAAAAGAGGATGAATCTTAAACTAGAATTTGGAGGCACCAGCAGACAGAAGGAACAAAAGCACACATGTTTAGAAGTGGGAGCTCTTGAAACGGATTCAAAACTTCTCAAGTGGGTTCCCTCGGTGAAATGGTACGAATCAAATTCTTGATATTTTGTTGTTGGCAAAGCACTATGGAGAAAAGTTATTAATGCACCTGACATTTGAAGAACTTAACTTTAGGACTGCATTTTTTATTCTATATAATAAATGCACTCCCCACCTCTCCATTTATGCTCTGTATCTCTGAAAGCTTTTTCCAGCACTCTGCCAATCTGACTATCATTAGGCAGATCAGGTTATCATCCCCTCAGATTCAATCTTCCCCGCTGTCACAAATGTCACTGCCTCTGAGCACAAATGTGTGGTGTGGCGATATATTGGTTGTTCAAATAAGATGAAGAGAAGGATTTTAAATCAGTCCGCTGTGCCTTGTGGGGGTGTGGTTCCGGCATTTCTAAAATAGAGAAATGGAAAATTGTTCTGCAACTAGAGAAAGTGGGACACAGCATAGGACAAGTGATTATCAGTGCATTCAGATTACGAAACGAAGAGATAATTGAGCTAACGGCAGAATGGAGGGGTGGGGGTAGAAATATTTAGCCTCTGAATTGCAAATGCAGTTTTCCCTGGTTTGAGATGAAACTTAATTAAAAGAGTTAAGTTAAACTTCAGAAGAAAAGCATTAGTGTTACTTCACGCCGACTACAGAGTCAAGCTCAGACAATTCCGGTTCAGCTGGGCTCAATACAAGTTGACATCAGCTGATAGCTCAGCTCGCCTAGCTACACATGCAATTAGCAAACCTCACACAGGGTGTGCTATTTAGGCTGCTGTAAACGGGCTAAACCCCAGCCTATGCTTTCAGTCTCATATCTCGTAACTGCCTCTGTTTTTGCACCTATGTGTAAGGAGCCATGCATACTGTGGATTAAATAACCATCTAAACTGCTACTAAACTACAAGACATGTGAAGCAACCACAACAAGCAACATATGCCATCATCATTTAAAAACAAAGATTTGACTAGAAAAAGCCATGCTGCATCTTTCTTTTGCCTGAATAAGTGAGACAGAGAGGGGAGAGGTAAAAGCGTGAGGGGTGAGTGGCAAATGAGTACCTTTCTTCTTTGCTGCATTTTGTACTGGCATCAGGAATATCCAAGCTTTTACTGTAAACTGATTTACTAGTGAGACAGGAGATAAAGTGAGCAGAGAGTCAGTCTCTGTTTATGTTTGTCTACAATGCAGCCTGCTGACACTGGATCCAGACTCACTGTCAGAGCTGTAAAAACACCACAGGGCTGCTAGATCCTCCTCACACACAAACGCAGGACAAGGTCTGTCTTTACTGGTTTATTTAAAAAGGTATTGATTTTAAAAAAAAAGAAAAAAAAAGAGAGAGTTTTTCTCCTCACTTCTGCGCGTACCTTTGTCCATGCTGTGTCATATCGATAGCCCTCCTGGCCGGGACAGGTGAGCCTCCGTCCGTGACACTGAGGACCTCCATGGACTTCCTCTCTGGTCTCCTCTTGCCATGACGATTCAACATGGGAGAGTCCACTCTCTTCCTCGGAGGATCTGTGTGTGACAGAAAAAGACATGGTGATTTGGAATAAATGCAAAGCATTTGTGCTGCTCAGTTTTGTGTATATGTGAGGGTTTGAGTGATGTTTAGGGCTGATCGCAATGACATTTTAACTAATAGTGAATAAGTAATGGTTTCCTCCCAGACCTTGAACTAATGGCCACTGTATTGACTGTATCACATTCACTGAAGAGGGAGTCTATTCATCAAGATGTCGGTATCTCAGAGCAGTTACTCACATACACACATTTGCACGTAATACTCCCGTTTCAGTGTTCTTGTCAGAAAATAACCCTGGCAGACGTCTAAGCAGAGCATCTCCGTCTCTACTCAGACTTCTGTGGGTGGAAATCTGTGCTTGGTTGCGGTGTACGGATGATAGAATATCTTTTCTTTTTTTGAAGAGCTAATATCTGAGCCAAAGCAGTTGGGGGGGTGACAGTTTTAAAAAAAAAAAAAAACAAAACTTCTCTGCCCTATTGACACCTATTTCTGCTACTACATTTCATTGAAAAGCTTATTTATTTTCAATAAGCAGAATGCTTTTTCTACTGCAGAGCCAATCCACCGCTACTGGAGCCGATCCAATTTCTTCTTAACAGAGGAAAACACTGCAGAATCGTTCAGAAACTGGGAGCATTCATGAGTTACCTTTTTGTAGTGCTTAGTATTGTGCAAATTGAATGGTTTTGTTTGTGTAAACAGTAGTCAAATCCATGACTAGTTTAAAAAAATCATTAAAAAACAGGCACGATTCTTACATGGTGGTACAGTTCATACGTACTGTGTGTCATATTGTGGTTTAGCTTTCTGAGTTGTTCTTTTTTAAAAGAATATCATTTTCTAATGTTACACTCTTTATGAACAATTCTCTCGTTGTTCCAGGGCTCACCAATCTCATTGCGAGGGGGAAGATTCTGGTCCTCCTGACTAGGGTACCTCTCCTTTCGATCCAATAGCAAGAAGTAGATCATCTTCTCTTGGTTGTCACTGCAAAAAGGTGGCAGTAAAAAGACTACTGAAATGTCAGGAAAAGTAAAAATACTTAATTAATTCCTACACAACCATGCGTATAATTAGATACCTAGGGTGTGTAGGGGAAAAAAAGTACTCATACCATATCAAACTGTAAAATCCCTCACTATGATTAATGTTCTATAATCTTTTGGGATTCTTTGTGAAGCACCAATAAATATCTCTCATCATTAAAACAAAAGTTTAGTTTTACAGATCATTAAGCCGTCGTGTAATAATATGCATGCATTTTTTAAGACGCGGCACATCTCTATATGCAGAGTCGACTGGTAAGTTTATGAAAGTCTCAAAACATTACGAGTTCAACCTTTTCTTTCTCAGTAAATCAGGAAGCCTAATATCTTTAGCCTCTAGGCCAATATTCTCTATGCAAAATTCCCAGGGACTGGCCCTCTATAATAAAGACAGATTGGAAAGCAGTAGGAGGCAAAGAGACAAGGACCTGCAACTTCAGCTAAAATGAAACAGGGGAAGGGAGATAGAGACCACAGATTTTCCTCCAGTCCAGCACTATTACGAGATCCTCCCAGGAGAAAGGAAGAAAATGGAAGGGATGGGTAGAGGGCACAGTGATGGAGTAATGCTTGCTTAGCATTAAAGTGGAGAGGATAGGCAAATGTAAAATAGTGGTAAAGGAGGAAAAGGAAACAAAGAAAAACTGCAACATCTGCACACTGGACACACATTGATAACAAACAACTGTATGAAAGTCAAGGACAGCATTTATACGCACACACACACACAGTAGAGAAAAATATTAGAAACTGCAACTGAGACACAAATATTAAAAGCAGAACAACAACAATTTGACCCATGAGCATGTTCACAGTGGAAACCAGGATCAGTTTAAAGGGAATGTATCTGGTGGCAAACGGTGTAAGCGCTGTGTGATAACAATTAAGTGATCTATGGCTTCTGACATCTAAAGCGACAGCCTAGCAGGATTTTACAGGAGCTGGGGAAAACCAAGGCTGAGTGAGCACACAGACACAACACACCTATCCTTTCATTGCAGTGCTCTCTTCCTTTATCAAAACAACCACCAATCCCCATTCTCTTTTTTCTCCTTCGTACTACTGTCTGCTGTACAGCCATTTACTCACTCATCTGAGAGCAGGTCTTTCAGTAATTTGTTTTTGTCTCTGAAGCAGCCCAAAGAGTGCATGCTGTCCAGTACGTCGGGGTCGATATCTTCTGCAGAGGGCAGGCTGCGGATGGTCACCTTCCTGGGAACTGGCTGCTCTGGCTCTGGTTCATTTTTGCCTCCTCTGTTAATACAAAGACATTCAAAAAGAAATAAGGACAATATCAGTGGGTTTGGTTGCTACTGCTACTAATTTTCAGTCATTTAATTTGGTTTTTTCATATAGAAACTTGCATTTGGAACACAATTGTGTAAAATCGTAGAAGTACAAACTTTAATATGACCTTTTGTGTCAGTATGACTTTAGTTTATATTAAGAGACTTTTAAAGTCACAGGTTTTCCTCAGGTGTAGGCACTTTTGCATGTTCCAGAGGGTGATTGTGTCAGCAGGATTCAGGCAGATGACTTAGTCATGCTGTTATATTCAGCAACCTGCCTCTTCTACTCTGGCGTGATTTCTAAATGTAGTTTCTTCATTATTATTATTATTAGATTAATTTATGTCACCTTTTTCTGCTGTTTTTTTTTACATGCACACACACATTTATATTCTTTAGGACTGAAATAAAAGGTTATACTGCACAGTCCATTTTCACAAAGATTTCTATAATACTCTAGATGTTTCTTTCACACACAAATCTACTACTTCTGCAAATGCGCCAATGCATAGAAGTTATTACAGAGACCGATTTGAACTCACACACTTCCACTTTTTACCTCCCTAAATCTATTATTTTTCCTTCAGTGAACCCAGTGAAGCATAAACCTCACTGGCAGCTATTGAAATGACACAGACCTCCACTTTTCTATATGCTGTGAACTTGTGAACCAGACCTACATTGATTGTTCACCCCACATAACCACCAACACTCCTGTTTCAGTATGTGCATATAAATTCGGGTGGTAAGGGTAATGAAAAAGAAATCTAAATATATAACAGTCCAACTTCAATAAATCAAGTCTTCACGAGGACTTATAATGTCGACCCACGGGTGAAACTGTTACTTAAGTTTTGATTTATATGGAAAGCCGGTGAGGTCATAATTCGCCGCATTCTCCCTGCTATTCAATGTTTTACTATCACCAGCTGGCTGACTCTTCTGGCAAAATAAACAATCCCCTCAAAACAGGTTTATCTGTGCTCAAAAATCAAACATTTCTTTCTTTTTAACATCCCACAGTTAGAAAAAATGAAAGCACCACTAAGCATACTTTAGACAGACGTCAAAACATGAAAATCTGTGGTCATATCATATGGCTCCAGAAAAAACAAATCATCCACAACTAAGGAACATGGTTTAAATAGTCCATTTACCCTTTTTCCATTTTAACTGCTTATCCAATTTGGGTTCAAAGAGAGTACACCATGAACAAGTGACCAGTCCTTCACTGGGCTAACACAGACAATCGCACACTTTCACAGGCACACCAATTATCCTAGAAAAATCTGGAATCTTTGTGCTGTGAGACAGCAATGCTAACCACTGCACCACCACGCAACCTTCAGTGTTGATACTGCATACTGCAAGTACCATGTATGTCATGCAGTCCTCCCCCTCCACCATATCTTGACCTCATCCAGGTTGTCCCGGGCATCTTGTCCAAAATCTCTACCAGCCATTTGCTCACTGTGCACCATCACCCTCGCCAGCATCTTAATGCCTCCTACCTTCATGTGTGATTCTGAGGTTCCTTCTCATTAGCCTCATTTGCCTGTCTGTACCCAGCACACAGTCTCTGACATGACTTTAGATTCCTTCTGAAATGGTACTGTGTATGCTTACTCGGCAGAGTTTGGGGCCGTGGTCAGTGGCGGAAAGGTTGGAATTGTCTCCAATTCTGTTTTTCTGCATTTCAGTGCATTTTTATCAAGGATAATGTCAACAATATGAGCCCCTTTCTGTCAGAACATAAGAAGCACATAAGAGTCATCCCTGGTCTGCATTCAGCCACGAAACCATACATGAGCTACATGCATGATCACTGGCTTTTACATTTTGTCTGTCTTGCCTAATTTTCATTCTTTGAATGCAAGTTGTATTTATTTAGGTGAAAATTGTTTCATTTATTGCTAAAAGAGTGACTGATTCAATAAAGATCTTAAGGACACTAACCATTTGGTTCAGTAAACAGGAATAAGTTCTTTAGAAATTGAAAAAAGTGAAAAATGCTTAATATCAGAGAGAATAAGGCTACGTTCACACTGCAGGTCTTAATGCTCAATTCCGATTTTTTGATCAAATCCGATTTTTTTGTCTGCTCGTTCACACTACAAATAAAATGCGACAGCAAACGCTCTCTAGTGTGAACGCTCAAAGCGGCCCGCATGCGCAAAAGAAGACATCATACACAACGCGCTCTGTTTAGACCCAGAACAAACTATATTGTTTGACTGATGGCCTTAATATAAAGACTTCGGACTTCATGTTTCCCGATTTTTGCTTTAAGTTATTTTGTTATTTACATAATAATGTAGATAACCTAATAATGATCCTTATTGCTGTTTTAGAGGAGCGGTGCTTCAAAGGATAGTTGTAGATTTCTGTCAGAACCTGCAGGTTATGCAGTACAAATAAAATGTTCACGTTTCTCCAACGTTGTCTTCCCAGCAGTTTCACCGGATGGCCAGGAAGCGTTCGCGATGTCTTCTCTGGCGCTGATAATTGGCGTCTGTCTTGTGTCAGTGACGTAAAAGACGGATTTAATGCGGCTTGACCGTTCACACAGCAGTCGCTTTCTGAGACATCGGATATGTATGTATCAGTGCCACATACGAAAGTGACCCAGATCGGATTTGAAAATATCGGATTTGTGCCGTTCACACTGTCACACCATGATCGGATATGGGTCGCATATGGTCAAAAAAAAATCGGATTTGATGCGCTTTCGCCTGCAGTGTGAACGTAGCCTAAGATGATTTTTAACTTTGCCAGCTTTTCACAGTTTCTACTTCATGGCAATTTTTTATGGCTGTAGTTTGAATTATATATATATATATAATTATATATAGAGGTTGAATTATACTAATGTTTCTGCAACTGTTTATATAAACAATCAGTTTTACAACCTTTCTTATATAGGACTTAACTGTTTTCGTGGGACACTTAGTTTCAGAAAGTTAACTAAACTATCTGTTTGGCCTGGCACTGCGTTCTTCATCATCACAGCTCCAGGCAAGTGTGCTGAAAGATTGTTGGAACAATCACCATCTAAAAATACAGGGTTGATGGCTTTATTCAATTTTGTGTCAAAAGTTTTTCTTTTTGTGATTTTGACATGTTTTTTTATTTTATTTTATTATGTTTTTACATCACAGATGAGTTGCCTGTGGAAAATGACCACATTTGTCAGACAAATGTCACCTCTCATTCATTCATTTATAAGTTCATTCATTCAGCCAGTCACTTGACAAGCCAGCCTGCCGTGCAGAGACAGATAGCATGGCAACTTCCTCACTGACAAAACTCATACTACATTAGTCTTCTTGCCTAGCTCTTGTCTCCTCTTGTTTCTTATATCAGTCTTCCTGTGTTTACATGATCTTTCAGTACAGGACAGAAACCATAACTCAGCCCCTTCCAAGATGCAGACTCTCCTCTGATGATTCATCGTTGGTATTGCATTGCCAAAAGCAATCCTCAAACCTACTGGTAAATGTTTTTAATACTTAACAAAACACTTGTAAATTATTAAAATCTATTATAAGAACACTGTTATGAGAAAAATAAATAAATCTCATGATAATGGAGAGCATATTTGAAGACGTAAACACTTTAAATCGTGGATACAGATAAGTAGGATGCTCAAAGACACCCCCTTAAAAACTGATTTTCTCTTCTATTGAATGGTGTTGTTATTAAGTCAAGACCTACAGGGCTTTATACACCTTCACAAATTAAGATCATGGATGACAAGGAGGTTAAGTAAATTCTTCCACTTGATCACTTTTCACTTTAATCAAGTAGTGTAAATTTAAAAACAGTGTAATTTTCAAAAGAGACTGACCGCACACAAAAAACTACAGTGTGGAACTACAGTGAAACAGAGACAGTTGTTTGAATGATGTTCCAGGAAAAGCCAATGTTGTCAATTTATAGCAAATCTACGGATCGATAATGGCCAAACCGGTAACAACTAGGCCCCTTTTTGAATAATGTGCTCTGAATGGAAAGCTATAAGATAGAGACACAACTGGAGCCTTTAGTAGAAGAGCCTCATGCATACTCTATTTGTGTATTCATATCTCTAGCATTTATTAATTTGTTTTCCTAGTTAATAAACTCGTTTATTTACAAGTGTACAATAAATTATCTCAAAATATTTGTTAGCCTAAAAAGGTTGGTACACCCCTTTCGGCATGTCAAACGCTGGGTACACTGAGGTTAGCTGGGTTCAGTCTAGTTTTCATCATCTCGGTTCCTGCTGCCCTGCTCTCTGTTCAGCTGACCATATGCCTCACATCCTCTTTCACGCACTACCAATTTACCCCCACAGCCTGGAGTCGTGCCCTGCTTAAATGTACTCTTGTGTACAGAGCTGGAACTCAAAGTCATTTTTCATGTGCCAGCTCCCTTCAGGTTTACAAGCCCTGCAGAATAGCTGAAGGGAGGACAGGAGTGTAAACATAAAGAAAACAAAACAAAACAGAGGACTACTTACATGTACCATGTGTGCTTCTGGATCTGTTCTAACTGGAGAAGTAACGAGAAAAGAAAAAATGAAGATCAGTTCACAAAATGCAATTCACTGGAAAATAGTATCATGTTGTTGACAAGAGAATAAAACGATAAACGAAGGTATAGAAATTGTTGGCACATTAAAACGCCAGTAAGTATTGAACTTACGAAGTTTCAAGGAAATAAAACAGAGACAAAACAGGCAGGTTAAGGTGTGGAAGTAAATAATGAGACCTTCAAATGTTAAGACTGCCAATGGAAAAAAAAACATATTGAGGAAAAGGAGAGAAAGGTTCAGCAAAGGCAAAAAGAGGAAGGTGATACAACTGAGCTAAACACAGAATATTATCTCCCTCACACATGCAGCTGACCCTGCCAAGCCCTCTGGTCTGAAGGGAATCTCCTATTCTCATCCTCTTCCCATTTCACTGACTCACACACTCACTTTTTTTAATACTACCCTTGTCATCGCACATCTAGAGTGGCCACTTTGTCACCAACCCTGTCAGCGTAGTCTTTTGTCAAAAAAGGAAAAGCAGAAAGAGAGGAACAGCGGGCAAAATAGCAACAAAGGAAGATGTCTGCTAGAATGACTCCACGGTGTTTCAACTGCCCACAGAAGGAAAGCGGATCAATGTCACTGCTGGGACTTTTTAATTTGCTCAAGCTGTTGTTGTGGAACCACAGGAGATACACATGACAGCTCTAATTATTGTCACTTATTCAGATGCATAGTTCTCGTGTCAGTGTCTCCATCAATGTCTTGATGTTACCACTTCCCTAGAGAATTTACCTCTGTGCTTCAGCACCGATGCATGCCTTCCTGAGATGTTAGTGCAATCACAGAGCCGAGAAGACTGTGGTTACTGACTATAGGTGACTCTACCACAGAGGTCGTGATATTGACAAGGACACCCTGCCAGTCAGATAGAGACTAGTGGGTGACCTACTCTGTCCGACTTTTATTGAAGGCCTGGAGGCAAGAGTCTTGTATCTCACACAGGGTTGAAAGTGATGTGGTTTGAAACGTAGAATCACATCAATCAGTTTCTAAATGTGTCACTACTGATTCCAGCTGCTTTCAGGCAGAAGAGATGCTGTATAATACTGGCTGAGAATGCTCTGTCCACATCGAGGTATATATTTATCAAGGTGCTGCATATGTGATTCTCAGCTTACTTGTGTTTGTAGGTCTGTAAGCAGAAAGAACAGTCACATGGCTGTTCAGTGGAGGAAGGACCACAATCCGTGTTTACAGTAGAGACTTACTCTGTTGTTTCAAGTCATAATATACAGAAACACATAAAGTCAGATGTATAAGTATTTGAAAACTGTGTAACTGAAAGATGTGCTCGAAGTTAAAACTTTCAGCTGTGATTCAAGGGATTTAACAAAAGATTTAATCCTTCTAGTTTCACAGGCTCCAAACTAATTGCATAATTTAATGATAAGCAGTCATGTTACGGCCATGAATCAAAGAATTCCAGCTGAATGTTTTTAGCAACAAAATTACCAAGGTTGTGTCACTGCCTAAATACTTACAGACTTTATTCAATTAAATAGACAGTTAAGAACAGCTTTTACACAATGAACAAACATTGAATTAACCTCCTAAGACCCAAACTCTTTCATGGCATGCATTTTTAATTTCTCTTTGCTATTTGGGGCGACTGGGACCTGATGAATGTAAAAAGAAAGAATTACGTAGAATATATAAAACATATAATATGTACGTCCTGCTCGTACTCGATTGAACCCCATGTGACCGATGGAAATGTTCTAACTATTCATGAGATAGATTCTGCAAGGTGCCCGAAACTTGCATCGGAGATTTTGGTTCATGTTGCTGCACATCCTTGATGTGGGTTTCCTGTTCCACTAAATTCCAAAGTTGATCTCTTGGACTGAGATCTGTAAACTATGGAGGCCATTTGTGTACGGTGAACTCATTGCCATGTTCAAGTAACCAGTTTGAGATTATTTTAGACGATGATTAGCTCTCTGATGAGGCACATTATCCTGCTGGAGGCAGCCATTGAAAAAAGGGCGCACTGTGGTCATGAAGGGACAGACATGGTCAACATCAATATTCAGGTAGGCTGCGCCGTTTTAGATATGCTCACTTGGTGCTAAAACAGTCCAAAGTGTGCCAACTGCCTGAACTGTTGATACAAAGTAGGGGGTCTATTTACGCTTTCATGTTTTTCATCCAAATATTGCATCAGAAATGGAGACTAATATATTATAAAAATATTAAATTTTCCAATTTTGGTGAGCTAATGCTATCTGTAGCCTTGGTTTCTCTGTTCTTAGCTGACAGGAGCAGTCCCTGGTCTATTCTTCAGCTGCTGTTGCAAATCTGCTCCAAGATCTGACGTGTTGTGGTTTTAACAAGTGGTTATCCCAGCATTTCAACAGTGTGTGAAATCACCTTTCTTCCCATTCTGATGCTTTTTTTTTTTACTTTAGCAGGTTGTCTTGACAATTTCTTCTGCCATGTGATTGGCTGAGTAGCTGTTCATATTAAAAAGCAGCTGAACATTAGGCTTAAGAAGAAGAGATGTTCTTTTCCTCCACATGAATGCTAAACCCCATTTTCTTCAGCTTTCTTACTGTAGTCATTGCAGTCTTTGTAATTGCTGAGAGAGCAGTAACAGAAGGATCCGTAAGTATTTCAGATTCCGAGATAACACTTGCCAATTTTGGCAAGTCTTTAAAAGATTACATTGGCCTAAAAACAATTGTCATCATTAAAACAAAGTGTTTCAGTCCACTTCTAGAAAGGTTCTGGTGTCTCTTACAAAAAACAAAACACCTTCTTTATTTCCATCTAGGAACTTTGCTCTTTATTATAGTAATCTAGTCAATCCTCTGTATTACTCAGGTACCATGAGGAGGCAGATCTTTCCACGGTGTCTTTTATCATTTGAATACTGAAGATGAGATGATTGCACTGAGGTGGTTGGCTTAGTTGCCTCTGGGTCCCTGACTGCACAGACAGGAAATGGAGAGAAAGGCTTTTATTGGCCTAAGCCCCTTAATCCCAGGTACGTGCCCTCCCACTCAAACTCTGAGGAGGCCTTGACTTTGTGTGTTTACTTGTGTGCGTCTGCTTACAAACCTAATTAACAGAAGGTGACAATAGACCTACTGAAACACAGCCCGTATTTAGAGTCTGATTACCCCATTGATTTGATTCAGCAAACATTATTATGGAAATAATCCCACATAAGTGAATGTCATGTTCCATTATGATGTCATTTTTGCCCCTCAGTGTACCTGGCTCAGGTCTGACTAGCGGTCACTATAAACTCCACGAATGCTCGATCTAACGAGGATATTTGACATTCCTCGAGGTTACAACACATCCCCTGAGCTCTGTGTGGAGTCCTGATGCAAGAGAGGAGCAGACAGGTAGCATATTCTCTCCCAGCAGCATGGTCTGCATGTAACCCTTTGACTAGGACATTGCTGGAGGCTGGTGGACATATCTAGGGAATCTCAGGGTGACCTGTCCTCATCAGACAGAGGGACCAGAAAAATAAATAATATAGTGTGCATAGTGCATAATAAAAAGGTTTGATCTTTCTGTTTCTTGTTTCAATACAAATGAGCATCCTGCATATGAACATCTCTTTTCATGTCGGTTTCTAAACTTTATTTTTCTGCTGCTACTCCTGCCGCTGTTTTTCACATTCCTGTTACTTTACTCTTACTCATTCTGACACGGTTTGAGATGATTTAATGCATAAAGAAATGGAGCAGCAACATTCGCCAAGGGTGGTGTCATCACCACCCTTGGCGAATGTTGCTGGCAAGTGCATGAAAATAGTTTTGTTTGATGCACTGATTCACAGAGATACCTGGAGAAGCTGTGTGCATACAGTAAAAATGAGGATGTGATTAAATACAGTAACTTGCAGACTGGATGTAGCTTTGTGCACTGTTCTGAATGTGAAATGCAGGATAACAAAGAAGGGCTCCACTGTCTCTCTGGTAAACATGTCCGTTTTTTAGTTCTTTCATTATTTACATTCGTCCATCTCTCTCAACCCGACACTCCGTCCTTTATATCTCTGTTCTTGCTCTCTAATCCGGTTACCTTGCCAAGGTGATCAGTGTGCGGTACACAAGCAACACTCCTCTCCTGAATCCACACAATGTACTTGAACTTACACAGAACTGGGAATGATACAAACACATTTGTATCAAGAAAGAACAACAGCACCAAACTGATACTATATATTTTAGTTTAAGTTAGTTGAGCTTACTCTTACTCCACATCTGTCCAAATATTTTCCAGGAATAGTTTCTTGAATTATGTATAAAATTAATTTGTAGCTTCTAAAATGTAATTAGTAAACACTGTTGGTAGTAAATATTAACTACGAAATATTTTTTGCTGATAGACTGTACTGTTTAAGTTCTAGGTACTATACGAATACTGAATTAAACTAGATAAAAGTAGAACCTTCTTCACTCCATTTGTGGGGCAGGTTATTGCACCCATCTTGGAGAACTTTCAAAAGCTGTTCAGTGGAAATATGCTGTCTCATTTGCATCTGTCTTTTAATGTAGTCCTAGGCAGACTCGGTGATGTTGACATGATAATAGGACATTATGTTGATGCTGAGGACTCTGCAAGGCCATGTTATCTGTTGCAGAAGTTCCTCTTCTTATTGAAGATTGCTCTTTATGATTCTGTCTGTATGTCTGGGCTTGCTGCAATGCTAACAATCTTAACTTCTAAAATGCCCCTAAAACCTCTGCACCATATTACATTTCATTTCATGTCCCTTTTATTCTCTATGCATAAAGAGGTAAGGTTGCAAAGTGCACTGAGTACTTTTATGTGCATAAAAGATATGCACAAATACACACAATTCTGAGTTAACACCGAGTCTCTTTACTGAACTGACCGTTAATCTTTTGGAGGCATCCACTTCAATCATGCCACGGAGAAGGTTCTGACAATCTGGAGGGATGAAGTGTGGCATGTGAAACACACCCAGCTTCACCTTCTCCAAAAGATTCCTTAAGTTGTCATCATCAAACGGTAGGGCGCCCTGAAGAAACATAAAGGCAGAGAAAAGAGAAAAGAAAAGAGACTGAAATGATAGTTGGCAGACGTGACAAGTAGGAGCAGGGAACTAAGTAGAGAAGAAAGAATTTGCGCTTAATACAACAGCAGCATTATGACAGAGAAAATGATTTTAACTGACTGAAGTCACAAAAGAAAAAAAGATTATTAATGACTAACAAGACTCGCTAGAAGAAACAAAAACACATTTCGAATCTTAATCCTGCACGACTTAAAAATTCAGCTTGCTTTCGCAACTCATTCAACTCTCCAGTTGGAGCATTTTGCCCTAAACAGCAACGCTAAATAAATAATAAACAGCAGTGAGCTGAAAACAGGGCTTCGCTAATAATTACCCAGATTTCTCATTTACCTCATTCATTTAGAATTCTTTCATAAGAGTCATTTATCAGAGGGTGCTGACACCTCACAGATGTAGCAATTTGATGAATGGCAACCTCAATCACAAGAGAAGATGGAGGGGTGGAGAAAGATGGAAAGGGTGAGGAAAATACAGAAAGAGCTGCTGAGAAATAAAGAGGCAGGAAAAAGGAAGGTAGACTTGTGTAACAGATGATCTGAGTGCAGCCTAACTCCTGCGGAGTATGCGTGTCTCCCACAATCAGACAAATGGTTATCTCGCGGCTAGTCAGCAGGACGAAACTGAAGAGAGACAGCATTTTTCTGCAGTCAAGCAGCAGAGGCGGAAAAAAAAACTTTTGTTTGGAGCGAGAAAAGCGTGGTCATGATGGAGATAATGGTAAGCAACATCAGTTTTATGCAACACAACAGTACTAAGTATACTATCCTTAAAACAAGTGCACACACACATAAGACAGACAGAGTGGAGGGAGAGAGCGGCAAAAACAAAGACAAATACACAGGGCCTGTGGCCAAAAGCTGCCCTGTCAGCATTGGTATTTATTTTAGGCTCTTGTCTTTCAGTTTGGCTGTATGAATTATTCATGGAGCTGGAGTGTGTAGGAACTACAGTACAGCTGTTGATGAAACAAAGCTTCGGGGCTGCATGGCTGGGGAACCACAGACATAATGCAGCTAGAGAATAGACCTGATTATGGATACAGCGTCGTCTGTGGGTACAGGATAATGAATAAAAAGATGCTTCTTTTCTCTGATCTTCTGTAGCACAACTATATCAGCTAGAGGGTGTTTCTGCAACATTTAGGGTTTTTTTCATTTAAATGACAGAATTTGAATTTAACTCCTTAACACCTGAGTTTATGTCAGAGGCTCCGTGGTGAGTTTAGGCTAGCACTCTCTTTTTATTTTTCAAGCTTCACTTGCGTTCTTTATTTATTCACTACGATGCAAAGGCTAGACTTACTCCTGGATATGACACAAAAGCAACACTTCATGGCAAAATTGTATTACGCAATATGCCTCTAGAGATGTTAAACTGGGTGTCAGTATAATATTAACATCATTTACTGAAGAACAAGCTGACACTCACCACCAACAGAGCAAAAAGAATGACCCCACAGCTCCAGACGTCTGCTTTCCTCCCGTCATACTTCTCTCCCTAAGGGCAAAACATTGTGTTAGACAAGTTTAGACTTAACGTTAAGGCCAACTGAAACAAGACGGAGGATGACTAAAAATAAGTTAGCACAGGAGGAATGAATATTGTGATTCTGTGAGTAGTCACTTACCCTGATGACCTCTGGACATGCGTAGTGCGGAGATCTGTTGGAAAAGGAGCAAACAGATACAGAAGGTTCAAGTTATCTAAGGACTTTTTTCCGTTGTGCTGCAGAGTAAATAAAAGTTCACAACAGATAAAACAAACAAGCATAAGTCACAGTCTGAAAATATGAAGACAACAATTTATGCAGACAGTAAAACTCTCCAGCGAACGTAGATCAAGATGTGTTTTAGGAGTTTAGGGGTCCTGAGAGTGTTTGGATGTCCTCTGCCTTGCTCAGTCAAGGGCATCCTCTCACAGCAGACGGTGAACAGACCCACTAATCTTTACAGCCCCTGGATAGACTGACAGTAAAGCCAATGACTAGATTGACATATCAATATCATATGAAGATTTATGGAGCTACCTTGCAAAGACCCCTCCATAAGCCCAGGTCTATGGATGAGTGCAGCATATGGGTGACTTGTTACTCTATATATTAATTCTTCTCACTGTTTGACATTCCTATATTTTTAAGGTATTCTCTGGAAATCAATTAATCAGATAAAAAACTTAATTTCTTTGCTCCTCAAAACAAATCACCTGTCTCCCTAGACCTCCTACCATTATGAAATGTGTTGTCCACCTCTTTGTCTCACTCTATTTAATGGCATAGCATTTGGGTCGACTGAGGGACTACGTAGTTTGTAAACAGCCTTTAGATTGGCTGTTTTCTTGTGCACTCAAGAATACCAGCTCTGACAGCCCAGCTTATTCAGACTGTCAAAATACTGGCCAAAAACAAACACGGTTACCGTGCCAACTCGGGATCTCCAAGTGCCTGTGCAAATAAGTACTTGATGACTTTTCTTCAAAGAAAAAAACCCATCAGCTCTGCACTCATTTTACTTCATGAAGGCCACAACACACAAGGCATGCAAAACCTATAGCTTTGTCCCATTTAGGTCATTTCTTGTCAGTTCATCAAATGCCACACGTTCCCCTACAGCTTTGGTTTCGACAGGACTTCAAATCTACTGTCAAAGACTGGGAATGCAAATATTTTATTTCTTAAAGCATCCACCATTCTATGCCACACTCTTTACAGCCTATATTCACAGAGCCATAGTAGCAGATATTGACACAGAAAAAAAATATGGAACTTCATGTGTAAAAAGATACCTAACCTTCATCCATTGGGACACTTAAATCAAAAAAACCAAACCAACAGAAACGCGAAATTTTAGCATTTTTTCAGGCAAATTTGTGAGAGTGAGGTGGGAGTTTTTTGTTTGTTTTCTGTACGGTTTCTTTTGTGTTACATTTCATGAATTCAGATGGGTTCAGATGAACTGACCCACATATAAGATGTGGAAGTAGCCAATAGGTCAAATAGCTGAAGCCAATGCATCAGTACTTTAAAGCGCAGTACCACTGGTGGTTGCTACAAAAAAGGATCCATGTAGTTCTTTTATAACGAAAAAAAAGAGGTAAGTCAGTAAAATGCTTCATGTTATTAGGATTTTTTGATCAAAATTTTTTTTTAAATAAAAACATTACTCTTTTATCTAACGAAAATGTTTAATGTATTCATCCTCTAAAGGTGCGGCCACTTTTGGTATGCCTTAGGAACACCGGGTCTAGGATGAGCTTTGTAGTGCTCACTTTGAAACACTCAGTCCACTCATTATTTTATGTTTAGAAAGCCCCTTCTGCTATTATGATAACATTCTGACTTTTGAAAGGCTAACCTAGTTCAGCTGCAATGTTTCCCACTATCACAGCTCTATTTAGTAAGTAATTTGCTGCCAGCGACTCGCAGCACAAGCTTAACTACACCAGGTATACAGTGTTTCATTAAGTTAACAACCATTCAATGACACGATAAAATCCATCCGAGTACGCTTCAGTGAACAAGCCAGTTAACGGGGTCAATGCTGCAAAGTTCCTTTCACATTTGATTGCGGATCAAGTATGGGTGATATTGTAGAAACATCCATGCTGCTCACACCAGGTTCGGGTTATATGGTGGGACACTAAAGATAAATAGAAAACCGTGAGAGCCACTTCCCACTGACCAGAAAAATGTAGTCTTTAGAAAAACAGTTCAACAGGCAGGAAAGGACTGTCTTCTATTGATGCATAAAAAGTTGGCTTTATCTCATGTATAGAGTTCATGAGTCGTAACTGTCTAGAGAGGGATTTCTGGATCTCTACAATACACAGTATACTGGACACATATGTATGAAGGGATGTATCGTGATCTTAAGAGATGTGAATTACGACAGAAGCATTGAAAGAAGCGCTGAGACACAGACATAAATCTTCATGAAAATTCATCTTTTTGGACTAAATCCGTGCACTTCCTCATTGCATATAAGATAATTTCCTTTCATCAATCTGTGCCATGGAATTATAGTAAATAAACAGTAAGCAGTGATGAACTCCCAGCTGGGTTTGTACAGACAGAGGAAGAGGTTGTATTTGCATCCCAGAATCCATATTTGAATATGCTTGCCAATGCATCTGCTATACATCTGTATGTCTGCACGTATTTATGTATGTGCTCTGAGGCTCCCACTACTCTACCTGGGGCAAGTTTCATCTTCACTCAGCTCCATTACCCACAGCAAATGGAATACATTTGTGTCAGACTGCTGCATGATGAGAAGGGGCCAGATAAATGTGTTTAATTAAAAAGTGTCATATCTACACTTAGAGACGGGACATTCAGAGGGGCATGAATAATCAATAACAACACACATACACACATATTAGGAAACAGCACGAAGACACGAAAACATTAATGGCGCCAACATTCTGCTATGAGACGTACATGCAAACAGACAAGACCTAATCAAGACTGTAAGGCTCGTGTTTTTGGTGCCGTAGGGTTGTTCAGATAGACACCTGATCTCTCTGTAAATGACAATGCTCAAAGTGATTGCCAATCAAGATGCTATTTGCTCGTTTTCTCGTTACTGTATCAAATTATTATCATTAGTAATAATGTAAAACTAATTTAATTTGCAAGCCATCATTTGCAACTCCAACACACATGGGAAGCCATATGCATACACAATACAAAAGCATGTCAATACATATCCACACACAAACATGGACACATGTGCAAACTTTGAAATTAATATGCAGATGGGAAGTGGCTAAATTTATTGATTGGAAAGAAAACAGTATTTCTCTCAATTGTCTTCTCATTTCCTGAAGGTGGTAGGTTCTGTGTTTGTGCTGTGTTTGTGTCAGGGAAACAATTCAATGTAAGGGGCTGCTTTTATCTTCACTCTTCTCTCCTATATATTCCCTCCTCACAGATGTGGAGTCAGAGTGGAGGAGAGACAGATGCAGGGCGCGCAATGTCAAATGACTTGATGACGACTTATGTTATTAGGAGCGCAATCAAGTGTTAATCTGTAAAAACAAAAAATCGTGAACAGATGTGGGCCCCAACCAAACTGCGTGCATGCATTTGTTTCATGGACAGCTCTGTGTTCGTGCTTCCAACAGGGTACTTTTAGTACTTTATAAATTTAAGAGGGCAAAGAATATTCATTCCACCTCTATCAAATTAAGGCTTGCTCCAAGTGAGTGGCAGCAGAATGCAATCAAATATAGATCAAGTTGGTCAAAAGATACTGCTGAGTAAGAGCTGCTGCATATAGGCTTTCTAGGAAAATAGAAAACTTTAATGTGGTCATCAAAGCTGAACAATGACTAAACGGTGGACACATCTGACTTGCAGATTGCTATGCGCACTGCTTTGAGTTGGCCTGATCTCTACCGATGAGTCATGAGAGCTTAGGCATTGTGCGACTGCTGAAAAAAAATTATGCAACAGTTTCAACTGGATGCATGTGTTTGCATGCACATGCACAATGAACGCGCGTGTGTGTTATATAAAGGGAGGGAGTCAGAGACAGAGAGGCACCCAAACAAGCAGAGGACATAGGGACTTAGAGGTGAGGGATGAACTAAGCCTGTTCTGTGTGCGCATGTGTGTTGCTGTATTGCGTGTGTAAAGTGTGTGTAACTTCAGTTTCAGCTGATTTGGAGGCTTAATCTGGACAGAATCAATCTGAGCTGGGGACAGCTGTCACAGAGCATATATCCAGCCGTGCACAGAGTGTCATGTGCAAATGCAGAGGAAATATTTTCCCAAGACATCCACTTTACAAGCAAGATAACAACTTAGACCACTCAGTTTGAGCAAATTTGTGGAACCATTTCTAGAGTGTTATGGATGTCTGTCACAAGTGTGTGCAAGACTTTGAGCCAGCTCTGACATCAAAACATGGACTCATCATTACTTCCCTATCGAGTGCCTGCTTGTGTTCTATATATGTTTTAATAGGTGAACTATACCTACTTATCAAAACTCTATGTTATTTTACTCCATCACTAGACAATAAGATTTCATTATCTTGGGAAAATAATTGGAGATTATGTATAGGAATTTCAGGAGCAGGACCACGCCTCCAAACACGCTCCTTCCGGCTGTCATCTATATAGGTTCCCCTAGTTCTGCAAGCTGATCATTCTCGTTTACGTGCTCCACCCTCCCTCCGTCCTTCTTCAACTTCTTCACTTCTGTTTAGTACATGGGGATCTGCCAGGCCCGGTAGCCATCGCCAGTCCCCTTCGAGGCCTTCGCCAAACCGCAGCTCAATTCACGTCAAAGCATTCACTTTTACCTACTAAAACGCTGTCAAACTTAAATGAGGACGTGGGCCCAGCTAGTGATAAAGAGAATAAAAATAACAATGCACTTCTATCATATTGGGTTGCGCTTACATATTCAAATCTTTTTGAAGTGAATTTAATGGAAGAGTGAAATGCTATAGTGCAGCAGTGAGGTGTTTCTGTTAATCCATGGTGTCACTGAGTTTATGAACCCAGTGCTTAAAAGTCATCATAAAGTGTGTTGCCTTTTATTGATAAATATGACCCTGCACAATGACCGCCACACCTTAGGGTTGAAGAAAATCACTCCCACAATAAAAGAGACCTCGGTCCTTTTTCGAGTGTAGTCCCACTTTAAAAGTGACTCTTCCTGCAAGCAAATTCATTAATGTCATGGGATTGATGTGCCTGGTGCGGTTGTGACTATTAGATCATAAACCCAGTGTGAAATATTAGAAGACGGGAGCAGTAATGTGTGGCCGTGGCCCTGGCCACGCTCATCGCCAGATACCATAGTCGGTGATAGACACTGAAAGTGTCTCCTGAAGAGATCAGCACAGCACGATTATGGGCACTTTGACAACGCTGCACCTAGCTGAGAGTCTGATGGCTCCACTCACTCCACTTAGTCTCTCTGACTTCTCCCAGTTTTCCTCTTCCATAGCAGCATTTCCACCTCCACTATGACCTTTTAATTACTCCCTCGGGACATCTGATATCTAATATCATTCAGTACATACAGACATTACATTTGTGATTCTACTTACCCACAGCTGGTTTCCAACAAACTATCGCCAACCTGAAGGGAAGCCATGCCAAAGTCTGCTATCCTGATGTTGTTCTTTTCATCTAGCAAGAGGTTCTCTGGCTTTAGATCCCTGTGACTGAAAGAAAATGAGATAGAAACATGCAGCAGTTAATGAAACGTGAAAAAGCTCATCATATTTAATAAAAGCAAGTGATACTGAGGAGAAACAAAAGGGGTCCTGAACGGTATATCAAACACCTGTGTACCACACTTGGATCCATGCATGAACAAGACATAACAGTAACCAGCTATTGCTGCTACCATCGTGCTCTTGGCAACACCTCTCTCCTTTGATCTGTCCAAGCTAAAACTAAGGGCTCCCACCTTGTAACTGCACTGGTAAAAGGTGTGAGAGCCCCCTGCTGTGTCCTTTTCTCCTTCTGTTTCCTTCTCTCTTTGCCCCTCAACTCCTTCCTCTCATCTCCCAGACAGCCACCAGCAAACTGGCTGAGCAAAGGGCATCAAGGGGAGGCAACCGCAGAGGTGGTGTTCATTAGATGCCATTCAGTACCACTAAACACAGCAAGGGGGATAATATCCAGCAGACATAATCTCCCTACTTAAAAGGAGCCGTTGAGAGAAATAACTTTCTGATGCTGACTCTGAGGTTAAGACCTCAATTTTGATGAGTGGCTCTTCAAAGAGGAGTGGCGTTAGCATTTTATTGGATGTTTAACATCTCTTCCCGGGTTGAGGGTTCTATTACATCATACTGTACAGTTCTTGTGATGTCTGCCAATGCTGAAGAGGGTAACACAGACATGTATATGTATGTGTATGCGCTGACACTTACTTGGCTATCTTTTCTACAATCTTTATGTACTTCCTTAGTTTCCATTTTGCTTTAATAGGAGGTCTTGGGTATTGGAGAGCCCCAGAGTTATCTCGACTTTCATCTTCCTGCTACTCCAATGATAGAAAGGGGAGATAGAACAATAGCTGGATGTGACTGCCTTTGAAGAGTGCCTCATCACAATGGACATTTAACCTTAGATGACATCAGTTGCTGTAAAACTCGTTTCCTGTCCTGAGGGATTAACTGTCAGCTGGCTTGTTATCATCATCATCCTGGCAGTCTCTGTGATCTCAGCTATAATTGAAATAAAACATAGATAGCATCTAAAACAGTTCTCCCCAGGCTAAATCTTTCATCAATTCACACAACCATCATTTGACTGTGATGCAAGTAGCCTGAGAGTTTTAACTAGCACTGTCATGGGGAAGGAACAAACATTTACGAAACTGCTCCAGGGGCACCAATATGAGAGTGTCTGAACAGTGCATCTCCAAGGTGCATGCATGTGTCCCAACAGGTCAGAGCATTATTGTAAAGTGTTCAGAGTGGCTGTTGATTATATAATGATCATAGTGATATTTATGAATGTGTTAAAAGATTCATTAATATTGAAATAATGGACAAAGTCTCCTAGCTAAAAGACCAGGAGGAAACACTGTAAATTTTAAGGGAGATTAATGTCGTATTAGTCGTTTTTGTATTATTATTTTTGAGTGGAACAAAAAAAAGGAAAAGCCTGAAAAATTTGTGCACCAAAGATTTCAGCTCTCAGATTATTAATTAATTAGCTTATCCATTTTTTAAAAGTAAGGTATCAGATCTCAGACCTTAAGTAGCCTGTGGGTGCTAAGGCTGAGTTTACAAAAACTCATCGCATATTTCCCAAAAATCATCCATCAAGGGTTCCTTTACCCACCTACCAGCTCACAAAGCAAGAGAATGGTAGAGCGAAGAGCAAAAGGAATACCAGTTCTGAAACCTAACATCACACAATCATGAAAAACACTAAAGATGAAAAGTGAATGACTTGTAAGACAGCATGGTGATCCTAAATACACCCCAAAATCCACAGCCCCTAGAGGTGCAAGCTCAAGTTTCAGCTACAGCCCACACATTCCCTAAAATCACTGAAAATCTTTGGATACACATTAAAAAGACCAGTGCATGCAAAACAACCCAGGAACCTCAAAGAGCCACACCTACACACCTAACAAATAAAAACTGATAGCATGTGAAGCGGCTCCAAAAGTCTTTATAAGCTGTGATACTTTCCAAAAGGTGTAAGCACAGACTATGCAGGGTGCTTTAATTTTTGCTTCTGGTCCTCTCCCTGAACTGTCTTCATCAGATGCAACAACAAAAATTAAGTTTGTCTCTTAAAGAGCACTAAACACGGCATAAAGAAAGTGCGTTGTCACAGGCCCATCACACGTAAAACAAACAGTCAACACTCAAGAGGTTGTTCCACAAAAAAAGGCAACAGCACATTTAAGCAGTGAACGCACCAGAGGAACAAATTGCATCTAAATGCTTTATTGGTTGTCAAGACCCTGGTATCTATAATGGGACATTAAACTGCCTCTCTGTCACATTAGACTGCACTTTGCTACTGTAATGCTGCTCACACAGCACACCTCACAGTAGGGATATTGTGTATGTCAAGCAAGGGTGGAGGCTGTTAAACAAATTCAACAATTGCAATGACATTGAGTAGTTTTTCTTAAAAAGAATAGGAGTTGCATACCACTGGCTTGCTTGAGGAATCAAAGACAAAAAGAAAGAATACACTAGATGCCATGGATGCATATAGTTTTTGCAAAGGTCTATGAGAATTGTATAAATGCTGCTATGCTTGCTTTAAATGGATCATTTGAAAAGAACAGAATAGAAAAATGAAAATGCCAAAGGGGGGTGCATAATTTAAAGTTTAGTACTGTCATCCATCATTTCCATGCAGTCTTGCCTTTGTAACACAAGCCTGTCAGTTCACTATGCACTATGCTCTGATGACGATTCCTTGTAATTTAAAGGTGATATGTATTTGTCTACAAAATCTGAGCGAGGATTTTACCCCAAGGGGCTGTTGGACATGATTCTTGTAACCAAACAGCGTACGCCTAATTGCCTGTGATCATTTGCACATATTTTGCTGATATGTTGTGTTTTACAAGAGGTTGTAATGGCTTTGTCCTCTTGGGGCTCACATCACTATAATTTCTCAGACACGTTTATGGTGATGAGCAGTTTTATGACTAGTTTGGAGCTCAATGAAAATATACTTTTCTCATGCTGACACATTTGACATATACCATGTTTTAATGTCGCTTTTCATTAGGCCAGCTCACACCAAGAAATGTGGCTCTAATTGGAGCCACGAGAACACTTACAACTAACACTAATGGATCAAATGCATCTTTTTGACCTATTAACATGCCAGGAAAATGACTCACCTGTTTTTGAATTTTCATGAGGTACTACAGTTATCCTGGTGCAATACAGTGCACAGAGTGGGGTTTAAAACCACTGTTGAGAATCAAAATGCACCCATTCAGCCTTCGGCGCACCCTGGTGTCGTTCTCCTCTTTCTACCTTTCTGTTTTCCTCTCAAACTTTTTTAGGTTTCTGGTGACCCAATTTGAGAGAGACCAAGCACATTCACTTAGAGAAAGCTTTAGGCTAATATTGTATGGAATTAGAAAAAGAGGACAACTCTGACTGCTGACTTGAATGTGCTAAGCAAAATCCTTCATTAGCCAGTGGAGTTAATTATGTATTCAGAGCAATGAGGGACAAGAAAGATAAAAATGCATTTTTAAATTTTTTTCAGTAATGTAGTTGCATTGCAGCTTAAACAAGTGAAAAAATAGTTATGTTTGCATCAGCTACACACTGCTTAATAGCACAAGAAATCATTTAGAGCCTTCATCAAAGTCAAAGTATTTAAATATTTTCAAATTTATTTGATAAAGATAAAAAAAGGTGATGCTTCTGTCCAGACTGAGTGAATGACAGTAGACTGGGGGAATTAATTATTTGATCCCCTGCTGAATTTGTGATATTGAGCACCTACAAATAAATGAACAGTCTCTAATCTTTATGTTACTTATATCGAGCCAGAACACTGAAGCTAGGTTGTGGATGGGTCTTTCAGCATGACAATGACCCAAAACATACCGCCGAGCAATGTTTCCTCTAAGCTGCGCGCGTGCGCAATTGCGCACTGCTGGCACGGTCTGTGCGCACATAAAATCTGCGTTGCGCACAAAAAAAATCTAACCTGAATTGAAATTAAAATTAAAACTTTAACAATTCTGTTTTGCAGTGTTAGTCAGTAAGTGACTGGCTGCTCCCGTATGGGATTAGAACGATGCCACCTTATCCCATAGTCCAGCCAATAATGTGATTCACATTCGTATATATGCAGCCAATCAACGTCGTTGACAGGCTATGACAGCGTCCTTATGTGCAGACAGTGTTTTAGCTAGCAAAGCGGCGTGGCTGATGTGGTGTGAAGCCACGTGAATGACAACGTGAACAACCATTGGAGATGTGAGCAGGACAGACGGAACAATTGACGGAAAAAGTGTGGACTTTATACCAGCTTTTAAATTGTGTTGATCGGCCACGTAAAAAATTTACTGCGGGAAGAAACGGTAAAAACGGCATTTTATAAAGAAAACGCTCGAAAGCGCTCTCGGCTTGTGAGCAAAAACAAAACCAAAAAAACCGCACCCTTTACTATTGGTTGAAAAATGTACCATGTCGACCAATCAAAAAATGATATGGCAACATGGCATTTAGTTGTTTAGGAAAGGGGAAGTTTTAGGAGAGACGGCGGTGTTTTAAGATGTGAGAGATTTGCGAAGTTTAGCGCAAATCTTGCGTAGTTAGTGTGTAGTGTAGTCAATAGTTTTGTTGTGTGTGTCAGAAAAATGAGGCGACTGCTGAATGTTACAGGTGTTACAGGAGTGATACATCTCCTGTTGTCAGGCCTGCAGGTATCAGGCTGTTGTTCTCCTTTATCTCATAGTGGACAGAAATTATTTTTTGGAGTGGCACAAATAATTTGTGAGGCATCAAATTTGATGCAGAACAGCTGATTGTTCTGTAAATAGTTTGAAATGTTTGTTTAAAAAAAACGCCTTGGCTGCATTTTTAGGTAAACAGCTGCAAAAAACTTTGTTGTTTGCATAACTCAGTTACTTTTTTGACCAATGTTGGGCAATTACTTATATAGTTACTTCTAACTATATAATTAATTGCCCAACATTGGTCATTATATACTGTATTTTGCAGACAGAGTTACAGGACTCTCTCCCAGACCTCAGACTCATAATACAAGTCAGAGCTTTATTTAAAAAAAGGAAAAAAAAAAAAAGAAAGTTGTGTTTTAAAAATTGAAGTTCAAGTTATTTTTACTTCCAATAGTGTTAACATACTACACAGGTCAGGTCAGTGGGCTAAAGCAGTTAATTAAAAGTAGTCTAACATAAATGTAAATGCTGTAATTTGATTATTTTAATAAACCATGTAACCTGGGTGGATTGGATGCTGGTGTGACCACAGTGCACACGTCTAATGTTGCTCACAGTGGTCCAAGGGATCGCTCAGGGAGTTTGTATGTTCGCTCAGACACATGAAAAATTAGAGGGAACATTGCCGCCGAGCCAACAAAAAAGTAGCTAAAGAAGAAGCACGTTAAGGGAGCGACCTCGCCAGTCTCCAGACCTCAGTCCTACAGAAACTCTGTTGAGGGAGCTGAACTTTTAAGCTGCTAAGTATGCACAACCAAGAAACCTAAAGGATTTAGAGAGTTTCTGTAAAGAGGAGTGGGTAAAAATCAGGCGAACAAGAAACGTCGTGTTACGATTGGGGATCAAATGCTTATTTCACTTAAGGTAAATCAATTTACATGTGTTTTTCTGGATTTTTGGTTGACGTTCTCTCTCTCCATTAAACTTAAACTACAATATAAATGAGAGCGTGGTCATTTCTTTGTAAGTGAGCAAACTTCCAAATTCTGCAGGGGATCAAACAGTTATTTCCCCCCCACTGCATATATAGTACAGTGTTGTCCACATTTCTCAGCTGAACACAATGCATTTCATATGATTTGTATACTGTTTGAAAATATTTTTTTTTGTCATGAACCATTTTCACATGCTTTCAAAACTGTCAATCAGGACAGAAATACTAGGACTGAAGAAATGTTGACATAATTTTAAAGTAAAAGTCCACATGATACATACATTTAAGTGCCAGATTTGAAGCCCACACATTGCTTTAAGACTCATTTGATCTTCTATTTGAGTGACATTAAAAAGTTCACTTGGGCAGCTGCCAAAATCTTTACACAGATGACGTACACATTTAAGTAATTACCTGTCACAAGACTTGCATTTAAACTGGATCAGTATCAAGAAGCAAGACCTGCCTGTGAACGTCTCCCAGTGCACCCCTTGTGTCATCTCCTCCAGTTCTATTTAGGCCTATGGGGGGGTTTGAGCAACAAAGGGGCATTAATGCATTGTTGCATATAATCTAGTTGCTAAAAGTGGGATTACAATGACAGCCAGAACAGCAATAAACAAACTGTTTGCTTGTTGTGCCAAATCTGTGTGTGCAACTCAGCGTTTGCTCTTAATCCAGAGGAGTTTGACTAGGGATGATAGGATGAGCAACGGACCTTCAAGGCAGAATAAACAGACAAGCTGCCAGAAAAGCAGTGGAGTGAAAGAGTGGCATAGATATTTAAAAACCTAGAGTAACACCAGCCATCTAATCCATGGTGCCATGCAAGTGTAAAATTCCTTTAAAGTGTTTATCCATGCCTTGTACGAAATTCGACTGCTCGGCAGGCTTCAACATCATCTCTTATCTGGTCATCTAACAGCATGTCATGTCTTTAAACTGTTGTTTTTGTTTTCCTGCACTTGATCTTATTTTGTTTTCCTATTTCACAGCCTAATTTATTTTACCTTTCTTTGAACAATCATCCCCTCACTACCACTAGCCCATTCCCCCTAAATCGAGGACCATAAACCAACCCACTACTTTCATTTTCCTTCTTCCTGCTTGATTTTCCATAACCATTTCACCCATCCCATTTCCATTTTTCCATTTCACCTCCTCTCAACATCAATTTCTCTCCTCTCACAAAGTTACACTTCAACAGTAAGTGGCACTGCAGGAGAAGAAAATATCAGACAAATACAAAGACAAGAAGAGAAAGAGGAAAAAAAGGTCTGTGTTTGTAGGAGCCATCAGCTGTAATGATAGGCTATATGGCACAGGCTTTCTACAGGCAGGTAAGCAGGCAGCCAGACTATCATCATGGACAGCTCTCCAACAAATATCGGCAAACCCATAAACAGCAAAGAAATTGAGATATTGATGACCCTACTTGTTGAACATAATTAATTAATTAACATAAGTAAAAGCTAGCCAGGCTTCAAATGGTGTAAAATCATGCATGAGCCATGCACGTTTGTGCACTGATGAGAGCTTATCGAGGTATGTGATCATTTTTGTCTTTGTTTGTCTTCACACTGAGTCTGCAAAAACTACCAAGACATACTTCAGGAAACTTGGTGAAGCAGTGGAACACTGTTAAAGGAATCAGTCTTCTGAATTGTGGAACAGATGCATTTGTTTTACTGCATAAGGGCATTGGGCATGGATGCTCTTTCAGAATGACCTATTCTATACTTCACAAATGAATTGGAGCAATAATTAACAGTCCATATATCTACCACTGTTTTTCCACTATGTCACTATGTTATCAGTGGGGCTTGAGATATGTGCTCCAAATACATCTCCATTCATGCATGTGGTTGGTTCTCCCTCCGGAAGGGAGATATGCAGCGGCTAATGACAACGTGTGGGAGAGACAAAGTGAGGGAAAAAGGTGGATGTGGATGATATGCGGGATTATGCTACTGCGTGGGTTTAATGTGACTTCTGGACCAAGCATTTGTTTGTCATGTAGGTGGCAGCAATAATGTGCACATCATATTATCAGGAATAGGAAAAGGAAAGACTGCGTTAATATGTGTGAGCACATAAACGGAAGCTTCCTTGGTGAAAGGGTTAGAGTTCCCACAGGTGGAAAGACTACTTTGGTTAGGGTGAAATAGTCTTTTATTCTCATCTGTAGACAGCTTTGAATGTGTCCATGCAGATAAAGCTGCGAATATAAGAATAGAGACATTGGGAACTGGGTTCATCATAGAAAGCTTCACTGTAATTTTAAAAAGTGCATCCAATTATGACACTACAATTAAATGCATTAATATGTGTTGTTGAAGACTGACAGAATCATGTTACTGTGACTCGTAAGTTAAATGAAGAAGTACATTTCTGAAAAATTGTATGACATCTTTGAAACATTGTTACACTGTTACTGTGACCTTGAGCAACAAACTGCAACTCTAGAAGCGCTGCTCTCTAGTTGACCTCTGATGTCCCTACAGGAGCAAGTGAAAGACAAATTTTTTACAAAGATCAGTAAAATGTCATATTATCATAGGCGCGCTGTGCTCTGATCTGTGCTCTAACCAGTCTGCCAGTCAGTCCGTCTCTGTGTGAGTCACAGGTTTGCACATCTCACTTCAGAAGACTTCAAATAACAAATACAAGGCATGTCTTAATGAGAAGGAAAGGGGGAATAGGAAGCTAGTTTGACACTAGATCTATATTTATGCTTTTCTCTCACTGCTGCAGCATCTATTATGCATTTCTTCCAATGAAGATTATTTTTGCACATCGGTTTTTACCCCAGCTGTACCTATCTTTGCCTCATCTCCCTTGGCAGCTATCCCCGTGTGCTTCACTTTGTCCCCTTCTCTCCCTAAAAAAAAAAAAACTACTCTGAATCAGAGACTAATTTGAATCAGGGAGAGAAAACACTGAGTCATAAAACCCCCATTTTCCCCTACATTATTTCATTTATTTCAAGCCTTACATCCATCAAGCTGAAGAGATCTTATTTGGGGATAAGACGTGGGTGGAAAACGGAAGCATGAGGAAATGTGAAGAAGTAAAAAATGAGAGAAAAGAAAGGTTGAGGAGCATGTGTTTACCCCCACTCTGCACGGTGAGTCACAGAGAAAAAAGGGGCACTTCAATGGCCTGCGTAGGTCTCCTGTGCAGACAAGTCAAAATGGAAGGAATGATTGCAGAAACGCTTTTTTTATTGAGGGGATGCTGGGATCTCACTAGTGAGAATGGAAGGGAGGTGAGAAGGGCTGCGTCTGCCTGTCTGTTTGGCCCTAATTGAGGTTGGGAGGAGGGCGAGTCGGTGTAGCAACACTCCCAAATAATCCTCCTCATGACAGATTTACAAGGCATCATTTTCTGAGAGTGTTAGTGAGGGGATTTGAGGAGCTAAGACAGTGAGACAGCAACAAAGTAAAACAGGGACGGAGAGGTAAAACTGCCCAGCTCTGATAATCTATCTTTGTGCATGCACTTAACATCAGCTCCAGATGCTTCCTCCTAATTGATCTAATCTGTTCTCACAGCCATTATCAGAAATGTATTTACATGGAATGATAAAAGACTTCTAATTTTTATTCCTTCCTAAGATGGAACAGTTTTGTTCTATTTTTGCTTGTGCAACAATTATATTGTGGGGGGAGGGTTCACCCCTCCAAGTGTTCCAGTTTAAATGCATCAGCATCATTTGATGGTTCAGACAATAAAATAAAGGGGACTGCATCATCTAAAGATAGTTCAAGTGTAAAGTTAGTCTGAAGAAAGCAGCAGCTTGTGCACAAGAGCTCTCATTTAAAAAAACAAACAAATAAGTAAATAACAACAGCCATACTGGAAGAGGGTCGTTTATAAACTATGCAGTAAAATACAAATAATATCTAATCATAAGAATTGCACTGTATAATTCCATGACAAATTACCTTAATTTTTCCTCTTAATTAACTGTGCAACATTATACTAATCTACATTGGAGCCATTCACAACTACGCTCCAGGTTAAAAGGAGTATTGAATGCTGTTTTTCACTGGCTTAGAGTCGTCTCTTTCATCAGTATAATACTCTACTGTGCACGGAGAAATAGAAAAGTCTTTGTGTCTCTTTGTAGCACTTTCAGCCACATAGCCTTGGCACAAAAGTTATGATGGGCATACATTATCATCATGAGTTGACTGGCTATAACTGGAAACAGTTATAGTGCCAATGAAAAATGCAATGGCCATGGCCTGGCCATGGCTACGCTAGGGTTTTATGATGATCTCCTAGTTTAAATCTCAAGCCCCTGCCAGTGATGACTATCACAGTGTGATCAGCAAGAAAACAAAATCATAATGTGCTGGATAATGAGCACATTTTGATTGTTACTTCTGCAAGTAAACACGGACCCTGATCTAGTCTTTGCCCTACGTTGTGTACAGCACCTTAGCTACGCTTTACTGTTTATTCAAACATTAATTTTGCTGAAGTGAAATCTGACTCACCACGTTGACTCAGTTGACACAAACAACAAAAGCAGAGTGAATACTCTTGTTCCAAAGAACTTTTATATGCATACTTTGGCAAATATGCAGGTAGATAAATATGCAGGAATTCTTAACTCGTGAAAACAATCAGCACATTTACTAAAACAAACATGACTCCAGTTCTATTATTTTTTAGTTCTGTTGTGTAGCAGCAGGTTTGTCTACCTATTGGCCTCAGGTACACGGTGTATCAATAATTTAATAATATGAATGTGATGGTCTTTTGCCACAGTTTTGTTTTGAGTTTTGTTCTCATAACTTTTGAATTCTATTCACTTAAAGAGTGTATTTTTGTACCATTTTCCTTCCCATTTGTCCTATTGTATTATGTTTTAGGCTGCTCTCTGAGTTTTGCATTCTGGTTTATGGTGTGGCTATTCTCTTTTTCTCCTTTTCCATTCTCTCTTTTTTTGACTTTCTAGCTGACTGGTTAGACTTTCTATCTTCATCTTTATTCAGTGTGAAGCGCTCTTTTTCTTTATTTTTGTTTCAAACTTTGATTGAACATGTTCAAGTCTGACTTCTTGCTTAGGTTTTCTGTGCTAGTACTTGGAGTTTAGAACGCCATTTTAATTCCTTCTTATTCTACTGTGTGTTGAATTTGTTTTTCTAGGGACAAGTTAATTTTATAGGTTTTCTGGTACAGATTGTTGTCTTAGTCCTCCCCCCGTCTCCTCTAATCCCTTTGTATTTCCCTGTCTCATAATTGCACTGAAATTTTTAGTATTTAGGTATAAGACGTATGTCAGTTTTACTTCCTGTCTGTCTTCCCTCGATTTCCTAATTGTTACCTTCCTGTGTCTCCTCCCTAATCAACCTTCTGTGTGTATAAACTCTGTTCTTCACCTGCCGTTCTTTGTGGAGCTCTCTGGTTATATCCCCTGTGCGTTCCCTGCCAGCATATGGATAGCGTTTGATTTTTCCTTGTAGACGTTTGTGTTTTTTGGACTTTTAGTTCAGCCTAAATAAGCAGCTCCCTTTTTGTGTAATCTGTCTGCCTCGGACGTCCTGCATTTTGGTTCCCTCTCCAATTCTCCACGTCTCACCAAATTAACCTGTCATTAAGAATTTTTAACATTTTTCACTTGTGTGAATTTACTGTTATGTGTGTTATGTTACTAGATTATGTAATTAAACTCATCCTGTTAATTTTTGTTTTACATTAACAGACCCAGCTGTTATTTGATTTAGGAAATAATACACAAAGTATTTATAAATTTCAAGTAGCTGAATGTAGGACTATATTTTGTCTATATGTTGAATCTTGCAATTTCCTTTTGCAGCTTCTGGCAAGTAGCTGGAGATTTCCAGTTTTTATTCCTCAAGAAGGTAAAAATAAATGCATTTGATATTATTCAGCTCTATGGTCCTGGTGCTCTGCCATGTAAGAAGACGCTGATAAAACACAGAATAAAAGAATACACTCTGAAACACAGAAACAAACACACTGCCTTGTTTAGGAAAACAAATGTTCACTACGTATAATCTCCACACGACACACCCTATATACACACACACATAGAAAGCAAGAAACAAACACATACAAACAAACGAGGTTCCTAAATCAGTCTCCTGCTGACATGTTTGACTTCTGAGGTCTATATGATTGCCTCTAGCCTATGAGCTGGTAAACAGTTAAATTACCCCCCGAAGTCAAACAAAATGTGTCACGTTGGAGCATGTTATGGAAATTATGTTTAGAACAGGTTTACAGTCATGCAAAAATAATCTTCCAAAAGACACAGAATATAAAATATAGATGGGTTCACTATGAAAACATTTCATATCAAGAAGAAGAGAAATGAGCACACACACTACAGCAGGTACGGTCATCCAGTTCTGACGTTTATTCTTCCACAGGATGTGCTTTTACTATTCCACAGTTTGTGTATGTCTGTTTGTCCTCCTTCCTGATAAGAGGGTTTCTACTCTTGCCTTCACTCTGCCTAACCTCGCAGGTTTGCAGAAATAAATAGAGACACCTGAAAAGTGATCTGAGACCTTTGCACAGGCCTAATTTATCATGTTACTGAGAAAAAAATGTCCCTTCTGCTTCTCACTGAATCATATTTTCAACTTTTCAAGTTATCACCACATCTTTTTCACTGATTTGTCATGGCTTATCTGCTTCACGATAAACAAACTCATATTTCCTTTTGATTTTGTTTGAAAAGAATGCATATAGATTCAGATACGTGTCTGAGATTCTCTTTGCCACATGTCAGCGATACTCACAAACATGTTGCAAAATAAGCAATATTAAGGGTTTTTTTCCATTCTGTAATCTCCATAATGAATGATTGGTATGAAAACTAAACAGCTCTCCAAAGATCTGAATAAACTGACTGAAATTTACATTATAGATTCACTTTAGGAAAAGTCTGCATCTTTCCAGAAGTCATTACTGGGGAACTCATTATTTGTTCAATGTTGTATGACAACCAAATTGACTTTGTTACGCCTCCTGGGTATGATAGTTTTACACATTTTTTAAATGTAACTGATGTTTTTTATGGATTACACATAATGAATGTACCTCTTATGGGTTTAACTCCAAGTATCTCAAATATTACATCTAGTCTGTGGTTTTCACAAAGTTCTTGTATTACAGTCCTATTTGTATGTATGCAGAGGACAGCTAATCTTATTACAATTTTAAATTCAATATTTTTTCTTACATCTCAAATCTTGAAGCATTTATTTTATCAATGTATATTTGAGAATATGAGTTTCCTTTATTTATGTCAAAACTATATTTGTTTTCCAAATGTCAAAAACACTGCTGAGTATCAATGGAAAAAAAAGATTGGACTGTTTCACTCAGTATCTTTATTAGCTCCTGTTCCATAAGTGCAATCCAACCCTTTACACCCTCCACAGTAGCAGCAGCTATGACAGGATGTTTTTCATGAGGATGTCACTTACCATATGGAATGACTGTGGCAAAAATCCAAGGCAGACATGATTTGTCTGAAAAATTTCCTGGCCTCTTTAGGTGTTAACCTGCCTTTCTTCACCAAGTAGTCGAACAGTTCACCACCAGACACGTGTTCTAGCACGAGGTACCTGAGAAACAGAGAGGAGACAAAGAAATAGGAACGAAATCAAGAGAGTACATGAGAAAAAACTCTCATACATGCACCCAGAAAGAAGAAAAATACCTGCCAGAACAAATACCTGCCCTCTCTACAAAGCCCTAAAGAAAAGAAAAACCTTGGACCTCTAAGGTTTCTGAGAAATGGCGCAATGGCAGGATGATAGTTCCCTCGAAGCACATAGATTAAAGACTAACAAGCTTTCAAATCTTTATCTTTGAAAAACTATATCATGCTGATTAATCTTTTTTATAATTCTTTGGCGATCTATTGTCCATCTACTTAGTTTCATAGCACACACATACACACACACACACCCTCCTTGCCATCACTTCATCATTTCATGCGGCCCTTCGTCAGGTGGCCTTTGAGTCTGTGTGGCCAAGCATTCTGTCATCCTGACTGTGTGGCCATGCTCTGCAGCTCCAAGGGGAGAGGGAGGAGATGAATCTTCACTGACCCATGCCTGCAGCTGCGTCTGTGGATTGAAAGCAAGGAGTGCCCTGGCCCTGCTCCGATCTCAACTACTCATATATCCTGTACTCAAACTCACTCCATCTTCACTAGGACAAAGTGAAATCCAGACTGATAGTAAAATATTCTGTCTCTCCCCTTCTGGATATTAGGGTGCACATGGGTCTCTTTCATTGTATTAACATATGGCGTCTCAAACTGTAACTAGTGACAGCGTATGTGCTCATTAAACAGCCCTCAGTCTGATAAGGCAAAACCTTTGTTGGAAAAGCCTCGGCAGCTTTGGCAAAAATAACAACCAGTCCAAACACAAGTGAGTGAACACAAATTACAAAAACACATACATTTTGCATGCAGAATAAGGACGGCTACAAATTTAATTTCTCTGTGAGGTAAGTTTTCTGGTCTGTGACTTAAAATACTGGCGTTCAGGCAGGATGCTCCACTGAGTTTACCCTAAAAAAGATACATTTTTTTACTGCTGTAATTCCTCCGATTATTCTGTTTTAAATTTGTATTTGTCTCTGAAAAAATAGCTTTATTATGATGCAAGAATCAGGATTTCCCTTTCAGATTTAATATTATATCTAAGCTAAAGTATTCAAGGTTTAGGAAAATTCTACTACTACTATTAACTCTTATAGACATACAGTTGTGGTCAGAAGCTTTCAGCGAAGACCAAAAGAACTGTAGACTTACACAAGTTGGGAAGGTCTCTTGGAGCTATTTGGAAACAACTGTAGATTCCAAGATCAACAGTTCAAACAATTGTATGAAAGTACAAGTTATTCAGAAGTGTCACAACTGAATAACTTGTGCTTGTCTGGAAGCCCTAAACTGACAACCTCAGATGAGAGGAAACTGGTTAGGATGTTCAGAAACAACCGAGGAACCCCCAAGGCTCAAGCCTGCCAAGAACCGGAAACAACAGTGTCACACGGTGAACAGAGTTTTACATAGCCATAGACTGTGAGGGTGCTAACCAAGATAAAAGCCCCTGTCCCAAAATCCACACCTCTGGGCTCGACCAATATTAGCAGCTGCCCACATGTATAAGCAAAATGTCTTCAAGAAAAAAGATTTATTGTCAGATATGGCTGTGTAGGTTCTCAGTCATCTAGGTCACGTTAGTCTAAGGAGCTTGGAAAGAAAGTGACTGAACTTTTTCTTGAAGTTTCTTGAAGATGTTTTAGCTCTTATCCAAGAAGCTTCTCCAATTCTAAAGTTCTAAAGTTCTAGAACTATATAAAAGTTCTAAATCTAAATTTTATTGTCAAACAAAACAAAAAACGAGCTGTTTGACCACAATGACAAGCAGTATGTTTAGAGGAGTAAAGGAGGGGCCTTCAAACCTAACAAAACTATATCAGCTGTCAAGCATGGTAGTGGAATCATCATGTTATGGAGCTGTTTTGCTATGAGTGATACTTGTAGATTGCTCAAAATTGATAGAAAAATTAAGGAATTTTTTCAGCTTCATATCAAGAAAATACCTGTTCCTTGTCCTCTTTAATCTCAGTGATGCCATTGCTTACAACATCCCCTACAATGCCTGCACTTCTGTGCTGGCACTACACTGGTTCAAAAATAGAACATTCTGTGTCAGCTTTGGAAACAATTCTTCTTCCACAGCTACACTTTATTGTGGGGTACCGCAGGGTTCCGTCTTAGGTCCCAAATTGTTCTTACAACTTCTTCTTTGGTCAGAAATCTTGGTGTGATATTTGAATCTGGCTTTAAGATAAGCAAATTAACTCAGTGGTTAAAAATAGCTTTTTCCTTCTCTGATTCAGCTCAGCCCAAAATACTGCTGCTAGGCTGCTCAAAGGCACCTCAAAAAGAAATCATATTAATCTGTTTAAGCTATTCTCCACTTATTGCCAGTGAAGTTTAGAAGTGATTTCAAGATCCTCTGATCTTGCTCTGTAAAGTTGTCTGTAAATCTCTTCTTGACCTGCCTCCTTTTTACATGTCCAACCTCTTACACAGCTACTTGACTTCTTGTTTCCTCCAGTCAGCTGATCGCATGCTTCTGACTGTCTGCTACTCTGGATTTTAAATCATAGGAGTCTTAGAAATGTAGAACAGCATTTCCCTCACAGTGAAGTCTGCTCCTTCCACTGAGTACTTTAAAACTAAAACTAAACTTATTAGGAATTTGAGTTTGTCTGATTTACTCATTGTGTCGCCTATGCTTTTTTTCAGCCATGACTGTATATGTTTAGCACCTGCTAGCATACGTTTACTTATTTCTGTTCTCTTTGCCTATTTACTTCTATCAAATATGTGGTACAGCACTTTGGTCAATATAAGTTGGGTTTTTTGGTTTTTACCTTATAAATAAATTAGCAAGAGAGCTAGATGGTGGAAACTCAAAGACACATCAAAACTGGTTTTGGAATGAATAAAGCAAGCTAGCGTTAAGCTTCTGGAATAGCTTTCTCAAAGCCCAGACTTCAACTTCATTGAAAATTTATGGACTGTTCTTAAAAGGCAGGTCTGTGCCAGGAAACCAAGCACTTTAAATGAACTCTACCAATTCTATCTACAAGAGTGGTCAAATATCCAGCCAGAATTATGCTACAAGCTTGTTGATGACTACTAAAAACATCTGATTAAGGTGTGATTTGCTAAGGGCCTTTTAACCAAACCTTAGTGGGGGTGTATGCAAATATTTGACCTGTATTTATAATTTTGTCCCCGTGTGGAGGGAATAAATATTTTCTAACTTGTGGAACAAATTCTTGTTTTTTTAAAGTCATTAAAAATCTATGCTGTGCAATTATTCCACAACAGCTCAAAGAAATCACTGAAAATGATATTACCATGACATTCATGCCCATGATAAGTGTATGTAAATTTCTTACAACAACAGTAGATCTTGCACTCCTTGATTGATTGCTTAAGGATTCACAACAACAAACTTAATAAGATCAATACATCTTAGGCTAAAAAAATAAAATAAAATAAAAAAAAAATCATACACTATCTGATTTGTAAGAAATTTTGCATTTCCTAGTTGAGGCTACTTGAAGAATTTCTCTGATATAGTTTGTTCTTTTACCAAAATTCCTCTCAGGCTCCTTTAAATTCTCCATCACCTCTTGTACACACCCGCAACACCAGTTTATACAGCTTGTGCCAGCAGAATAATAAGTATTTCAAGCTCTGGGCCTGCAAGCTGCAAACATGCTGTATGTCTATCAATTACTGGCTTTCAGGTGGAGATATCGCACTAAGAATCAGAAACATATTAAGAGAAAAATTACATCACTTGTGCAAAGCTCAGAGTGTATTCAAGTCACTCGTGGTGCAAATGTAAATCAATTTGTCTTTTGTGACGCTACTAGTGACCGTCTGTCAGAAGTCATGAAGCAATGTGCACAAAATGTGATTTTAATAATCCAATTATAGGATGAATCATAATATTTTGCAGTTCCTATCATCTTAAAAGACGACATGTACAGCACTGCATGTCCAATCCTATTTGCTTTGTAAGCTAAAAATGAAAACTAATTGAATTTATTTGGCAAACAGTCCACTATAGATCAAGAGGTCTACTATGAACAACTGATGGGGCTGTCACTCACCACTGCTAAAGCAAGCTGATAAATGTATGAGTGTCTGCATGAGTGTGCGTGCAGTGTTTGTGCAGCTGCTGCAGCAGGCTCTTCGTGGCTAATGTTTCTTAATGCCATGGTGTTGCCTCTGATAAGCACGTCATGGTGTTTACATTACGAAGGCTTCCTCGCCCTATTAGCAGTCCCCTAGCGTGCACAACTAAATTAAATGCTTCATGCCAATACTAATGGAGCATCTATCCCTCTAAGGCTGTAGTTGTTGGCCTGCAATCATAATACACCAATCACAACTGCTCTGCAGACCACCACAATGATTTGTGGCATTTTAACAACTGTTCTGGTGTCCAAAACAGCAGCTAACTGTAAGAATATCTCATAGTCACAAAAGTTGCTACACAAATTTCCTTCTTCTTTTATTGTGTTTGCATTACAATTATGATTTTGTATATTTCACACACATCAAATGTGGACCAAAATCAGCTGGTGATACTTACAAGTATTTTTTATTTTCGTAGACATCGTGTAGCTTTAAAACATGTGGGTGTTCTATGAGTTTCAGAATAGCTATTTCTCGCTCCACCTGTAAGAAAGAAAAAGAAGGAAGAAGAAATTAGTAAAAAGAGTTTTGATTACTGCGTCATCAATGTTGCTACATTCCTAAAAAGACTCCACACCAAGAATATAATCGGGCCTATTAAAAAATAAATATTCCCGTCTTTCTCTTTTTTAAACCTTAGTACCAAAGTAGTGTAGTACTTTGGTTTAGGTGCAAAGCACTCAATAACCCCAAAAACATCCCCTGATGAGGCACTGCTGAAAGGGTTTCCACCAGTCTGTAACAGTTGTACAAACCAACTGCAGGCAAAACAGTTTAGCACCTGGAGTCTTCTACTATGAAGTCAAGCTGCTGTAATAGATGCAAATACATCTTTTGGCATAGTCTTTTCAGCATTTGAGCACTAATGGTGCTTTTCCAGATGTCTCAGCCGACAATTCCATAGGCAACCGAATTGTCAGAGTCAATTTTTTTCCAAAAATAGTTTTGAAATATTGCTTGTTGACACAGAACTTCTTTCCACTTTGCTTCAGTCTGTTTTAAGCTTTGTCTCCAAGTGTTCAAGAGCCAATTTAGTGATTTCCATGACAGAATCACATCTGCTTTTAATGCAGTGTCATCTGAGTGCCCAAAGATCACAAGCATCCAATAGTGATTTTCAGTATTGGTTCTTTCTGCTGGTTCTTGAACCATCTGATATGTTTTTTATATTGTGAATAAAAATGGGTTTATGCGATTTGTAAATCATTACATTCTTTTCTATTTTACACACACAACTTTTTGGAATAAGTAAACTAAGGAAAGGACCTGACTGTTACTTTCTAGTGAGAGAACGGACAAAGATAAGCTTTGATCAGACTGAGCTGGTTAGCTTCCCAGCCAGTAATAACTGCTATCTCATGTTTGCTTCAAAAACAGATGGAAAACAGGTTGCATTTGCCTTATCTTACACATTCTCTTCCAAAACAAGCCTTGAAAACACTGTAACATTTCATAATCCATTGGTTTTCCTGACGTGAACACAAGTCGGTTTGTTTCGATAAGAAATGTGAGGAATTCCACATTTGAACACTGTCCACGGATTGGCTCTTACCCACAGTCAACAACACAAAGCATAGGTCAATATGGGTCAAAATGTGCACTCAGGTACATGAACATTGCCCACAAGAGGCTTCTTTACACTCGAGTTATTGACTGTACTGTAAATATAAACACTACTGTGTCCAGAAGAAACAGACAGCTGAGACAACTAAAGTCCCTTTTGTTTAATTTTGTGTACAGAGCTACTAGGTGACATGTACACTGTACAAAGCAAAATTTCACCAAAATCCAGCTGATCACTCTGGATTTGTATCACCATCTCCAGAGGTCTTTGTCAGCATGTACAGCTGCCACTGAAAATCAGCATGCAACCCGCTTCGAGAGAATCCACCACTGCTCTTCAGCACCCTGTCCTCCTGGTCTCCTCTCGGCCATCAGCTCACCCTTCCACAGTTCTTGCCCATCTTCCCTTCCACCTTCAGCATCTAACTTTGACTGACAAGGATGAAGATGAAAGAACAGCGCGAGTTAAAGGCTCCTCTCTCAATCTCATCAAAATCAATTTCACTATGTCATTTGACTGTGACAGCCTTCACATTGCTTTAATGTCATACTCAGCGTGGCTTGGCTTTATGAACACTCGTGTGGAATGGAGTCAAAACTGTGATCCGCCAGCTAACCATGTTCTCATTAAATTCTCCAAAGCTGTTTGTTCAATAAGTAATATGCACAAATCTCCATGTCTTATTGACTTATATACTCACAATGCTTTAATTTCAAGACAGGTTTTGTTAGTGGTCTCTGCTCAGTCTGTGATTGTGGTATACCTTTACACACAATTCATATTTTTCAGGCAAATAACTTTGTATCTGGCAAAAACACAATTAAAAAACTGCTTAAATACATTCAGTCTCTCCAAAGAAAATGCGGTGCAGCGTTTTATTATTCAAGCTGGGCCTAACAAAAACAAAAAAAACCCACAAGAGAATAAAAAGCTATATAAAATATATTAGAAAAACTAGGCACATGTCTGAGTCTGAAAAGGGTATAAAGGGATAATTACCACTGGTATGAAGAAGCAGCATGAGAAAAAGCTAGGCTAATCAGGGTTAATCCAGACACTAATGAGTGCTATCAGCAGCACTGCACTATGCCACTTTCTCACCTGAGGCTAAGGTGCGTTGTTAAGAATGAGCCCATGGTGGCTAGCTCGCTAGCTGGCAGTAGGCTCCCTGCAAGGAGACTAATGCTAACCAGGACTCGAGATGAGCTGTTGAAATCCTACAGGGCCGACATCCTAAGCTTCTTTTAACACCTCCTTTTAGTTAATTGAAAAAAAAGAGAAATGAGGCTTAATGTGAAGACTTAACTGAACAACAGTCTGCTTATTGCAAGATTTGGTGTTGATTAACATATTATTATAAATCTGCGAAGCAACCTTTGCTCTTTCTAGTAATGCCTTTTTTCTTTAAGTATCCTACAGTTATCAAAAGGTGACTGGAAAAATACGGTTATTCCTCATTTGCTTTCTTCTGGAAAAGGGGTCACACAGTATGTGTTCTGTTCATGCAGTGGATTCATGCATACCTAATGCATGAAACACATACAAAGGAGGAACACCAACGGCTTCTGCATTTATCCACACAGCCACTAACTGCCCACTCACTCAAATACACACTCTGTAACTTCATGCTAGTAATAAACAATACCAGGTGGCCATTCCCCATCTTGGCCTGGCTCCTGTGCATGCCACAGTCTCTCATTAAATTTCACATCTGTGAGTGTGGACAATTCTCTCCAGTTGCCATTTCTCCATGGGACTTCATTAGGCCTTTATTAGCAGGCACTTGGACATTGTTCACCAAGATGCACACGTGCACCTAAACAGAGGTTAGATGAAGACACTCTTTTTATCTTGTCTTGTGTTCTTTTTTTGTTTGGCAGTTCAAATTACAGCAATTTCTGGTCAATTTCTCGATAACAAAACGGGTCTGCAAGGCAGGAAAAAAGACGCCTCACCAGAAAAAAGGGGTCGAATGTAAAGCAGTGTGGTTATTATTGTGAAGTGGACATCATTAGCAGAAGACATCAGAACAGGAGCTTGTTAGTGAAAGAGCTGATTGGCACACTTCGACCCACAGGCTTTCCCATCAGTGTCACATCCTGCCACAATAGATGAATCAATAGGAAGGAACAGCAACAGTGATTTTGTAAAAAGATGTTAACTAAGACAACAACTGCAACTACAGTTAAGCTGTAATAAAAAAGCAAGCTGTATGCTGAAAGAAAAAGTCTCATGGTCCTAATGGTCTTGATGCTGTTTGGTCTAAAAAGTACAGCTTATATGATTTATTACCTTTACTACAATTTGCAAGCAAAATGTAGATGCTGCAATAGAATAATACGCATATGTGAGGGAGAAAGGCTGAGAAGGCTGTAGCTACTTGGAAAAATAAGACAAAAGGAGTAAGTGGTGTCACTCCAAATTCAGAGGATGGCAGCCAGTTTAGCATAGTTCCATCAGCTTGCTATTGATTTGTTAAATTACAGCCCTGGATCTAAATGACCGAATGGATGAGCAAACAAATGAGTGGCAACATCAATAGTTTTATCACCATGGCCAGTGATAGAGGCCAGGGGATTACAGGCATGCAGACAACAACAAAGACGCAAAGAAATTAGATTCATGTCGCATGTGATAGAATGACCAAACACAGAAGCCAGCCCAAAATCTCAAAGGGTGAAATACTGGATCACAGGCTCTGTCATCTCTCACTCTCCACTTATTGCACCTCACACCATTTTTCCAGCCGGCCTCTCTCACCCCACAGAAGGAAAACACAGACATTTCTGTCACCTCCCCAGGCAAGTGAGTGAATGGCCCCTTGATACTGAGATCTAAGGATCAAAGTCAGCAGGGCAGCCATGTGTGTCAGATAAAAAAAAAAAAGGGTGGCTATGCTAACAGTGAGGCTGTAGTGCGTGCAAAAGCTGCTGGGTGGATTAAAAAAAACAAAACAAAGGAGAGACAGGGGAGGGCGTGTGGATGTGGAAGGGATAAAGGAAAAGCCATGTAATTCTCTCCAACGGAGAACAGCAAAAGAAAAGTGTTATGAAATGGGGGGAGGAGCAGTGGTGCCAGCTTGAGCCATCTTCCCTGCACATCACCACCCCATCTCCTGGGTCTTTTATTGTTAATTAACACAACATGGGGAAAGGACAACCTGTTTAACATTGCCATGCACCAAGCAGAGTGTGAATGATAACACAAGGCAGCAACGTAACGAGTTACAAGCATCAAAAGACGCGAGAGACCTCTCCACTTTAATAGCTTTACTTTGGGGAACAAACCAAATATCGACATTAACTGACAACAATGATTTTTTTTTATGTTTCCATATTTCTCAGCGTTTTGAAAGATGTGTAAAATATAGGATTATGATGGCATGAGTCATGGTTTAACATTAATCTATTATATTGTTTTCTAACAGCTTTGTGCCAGAGATCGTTATCTTTACAGCATAACGTCTTTTTCCCCCGAATATGTATTTTCATACAGCTCAGCTTTATAATTCAAAGATTCCTTTTTTTAAACAAAGCAGTTTTTACTCTTAATCTACCAGTCTTCAACATTATACAAGTAGATATCATGTTTCACTCTACATTATGATATTTATATATATAGTTACTATTTTAGGGTAATGATAGAATGAACAGTTAACATATGGGGAAAATAGGCGTAAGATCTGGATGGGGTAACGGCTGTAGAGAAGGAGACCTGGTCTAACTGTTAGGGAGCAGAAGGGGAGGAGACAACACAGCTTGGCTACTGGCTCACAGACAAAACCAGTCAGCTTGTCAGCATTCATACTTGTGACATGTGGATACATTACTCTATGCTGCACACACACTGTACACATGCACTCCACTGATCATGGCAAGCCAAGAGCCACCTCCATCCATCCATATGTCGGTCAGTGAGCCAGTAGGGCAGAATAAGGGACAGGAGGTAGCCAAGCTGGTGTGCATGCAAGCATGTGTGTGTGTGTGTGTGTCTGTGTTCTTGCACATGCATGTTAGTTGGAAGGAGTTGATTCGCTGAAGACTGCTGCATGTCAGTCTTGGTAACCAGCATATAAGGACATCTGTTTCAAGGACAAACACAAACTATCTACTCGTTACAACATCGCAGAGGGCATCAGTCTGTAATGTGTCCCAAATCTACTTCTTGTGCAGGGAATAATCACTAACTTTGAGATGATATTAATGTGTGCTTCTGGGGGAACCTGCTTATCCAAAATTGGTTTGGAAATTTACAAAGACAGGCTCGGGGCAGTGGATTTAACAGTGTTTGTTGAGGTGAGGCGTGTGCGCATTAGGTAGCTGCGTTATCTCTCACAGCTGAGCTGGTCGCACTGGGAGCAAAACAAACACAAAATAAAATCATTTATTTGTATGATCCCATTTCAGTGAAAGTTTTTGAACTGAAAAAAGTAATCTCTCTCTACTTTCATCTTTTTCTGTTTATCACTTCTCCGTCCTTGTGGACCACACAAATACACAAATGTAAAATACACTGATACATACGCAGTCAGTCAGTGCAGCAGGTTTTTCTCTGATAATCACTTTATCAGTCATCCTTTGTGAAGCGGAGGTAAATTCCCTACACGGGGGAGTTTGATCAATGCCAGAGACATGTAAATCGATCTGGACATAGTCTCTGCTAGCTGGCTAGTCCTTATCCTTTATCCATCTTCCAACCTTTGAAATTGTGCTCATTACCCCTTCCCACCCAAGACCAATTCTGGTATCACTCCTCCTCTTCATCTTCTTCTGCTGGCCCTCATTTATTCTCAGTTTCTCTCATTCTATCTCTCTAATCATGTCTGTGATGTGTTCCTGTGCTGTTGACAGATTCATCAGGCTGGCACTTAGACCAGTGGCAGGCCATATCATTTCACCCTAACAGACATGTCCCTGGATAACCTTGGTCCTAATAATGTCTAATAGCAGAGGTGCTTTAGACCCTGCGGACACTGGGTCTAATCATGAAAACCTCTTCAAATCCACTGCATGAGCTTATGGATGCGCTTGAAGGACACATGCTAAAGAGTCGCAGAGACGACGTGCGATTGCTTATGTGAATGACTATGCATGTTTTTTCTGCGAAAGCCACATGCAGAACGAGCAATTTAACAGTGACAGGCAGGCAGTGGATCGCTTTGGCAGCAAAGTTTTTTTGTTTTGGCTTTTTTTGGTTATTGTCAATTCATTCGTTTATGTCACTCACTAATTTTACAAGACGGGACTGGTACGGTAACCTTGGATTGTGGAGAGATGTGAAATGTGGATTAATGAAGTGGCTTTCATAGACACTGAGGGTAGAGCTCAGAACAGAATGTAATGATGAGATCTGAAGGTCGCCTGTACAGTATCACTTACACTAGGGTAAAGCTAATAACTTACTGTTGTCTATATTTGAGGCTAATAAAATAGTTGCTGCTGCTGTTCAGGAAAGTGGATTATCTAACTATTCTGACAAATTTGCATTAAATGCCTTATTTACATTAAATTCTTGTAATTCTTTTTAGAAGAAAAAGCTGCACACACAAACGTTAATGTTTAGTTTTGCCACTAGTAAGCTAGTGGTCATTCTGGTTTGCACTGGTTTGTAAAGTGATGTGCAAAAACAACAACTTACAGAAAGTAGGTAATGAAAAAATTGACAGGGATAATTTGGTGCGGTAATTCAGGCAGACATAGGTGATGAGCTGATGTGATTTACTTACCAACTAATTAACTTCACATATGAATACGTGACTTATTTACTGACACATAAACTGCAGACAGACAGAGAAGTCAATACTGTATACAGAAGAAGTCAATAAGTAAGAGTGGTCAGCTGAAACAACTTAAATTAGCTCAAAACTTTGGAAATAAGTTCAGAATGAATCTCACATTGTAATGAGGGAGTTGTTTTAGCATTCACACTTGTTAATTAGGCGATACAGTGAGTATTAGACATATTTAAAGAAACACAACAGGCACAAGTTCTCTGTTAGTACTGCGCATTATTACCACTTCATTATATAAATGGCATATGCAATAATATAGTGTCCAAACTAATTTACAGTACACGCCTGCACTTATGCCTTGTAGTCATGTATACAGGGAGTGCAGAATTATTAGGCAAGTTGTATTTTTGAGGAATAATGTTATTATTGAACAACAACCATGTTCTCAATGAACCCAAAAAACTCATTAATATCAAAGCTGAATGTTTTTGGAAGTAGTTTTTAGTTTTTTAGTTAGCTATTTTAGGGGGATATCTGTGTGTGCAGGTGACTATTACTGTGCATAATTATTAGGCAACTTAACAAAAAACAAATATATACCCATTTCAATTATTTATTTTTACCAGTGAAACCAATATAACATCTCCACATTCACAAATATACATTTCTGACATTCAAAAACAAAACAAAAACAAATCAGCGACCAATATAGCCACCTTTCTTTGCAAGGACACTCAAAAGCCTGCCATCCATGGATCTGTCAGTGTTTTGATCTGTTCACCATCAACATTGCGTGCAGCAGCAACCACAGCCTCCCAGACACTGTTCAGAGAGGTGTACTGTTTTCCCTCCTTGTAAATCTCACATTTGATGATGGACCACAGGTTCTCAATGGGGTTCAGATCAGGTGAACAAGGAGTGGCCATGTCATTAGTTTTCTTCTTTTATACCCTTTCTTGCCAGCCACGCTGTGGAGTACTTGGACGCGTGTGATGGAGCATTGTCCTGCATGAAAATCATGTTTTTCTTGAAGGATGCAGACTTCTTCCTGTACCACTGCTTGAAGAAGGTGTCTTCCAGAAACTGGCAGTAGGACTGGGAGTTGAGCTTGACTCCATCCTCAACCCGAAAAGGCCCCACAAGCTCATCTTTGATGATACCAGCCCAAACCAGTACTCCACCTCCACCTTGCTGGCGTCTGAGTCGGACTGGAGCTCTCTGCCCTTTACCAATCCAGCCACGGGCCCATCATCTGCCATAAGACTCACTCTCATTTCATCAGTCCATAAAACCTTAGAAAAACAGTCTTGAGATATTTCTTGGCCCAGTCTTGACGTTTCAGCTTGTGTGTCTTGTTCAGTGGTGGTCGTCTTTCAGCCTTTCTTACCTTGGCCATGTCTCTGAGTATTGCACACCTTGTGCTTTTGGGCACTCCAGTGATGTTGCAGCTCTGAAATATGGCCAAACTGGTGGCAAGTGGCATCTTGGCAGCTGCACGCTTGACTTTTCTCAGTTCATGGGCAGTTATTTTGCGCCTTGGTTTTTCCACACGCTTCTTGCGACCCTGTTGACTATTTTGAATGAAACGCTTGATTGTTCGATGATCACGCTTCAGAAGCTTTGCAATTTTGAGACTGCTGCATCCCTCTGCAAGATATCTCACTATTTTTGACTTTTCTGAGCCTGTCAAGTCCTTCTTTTGACCCATTTTGCCAAAGGAAAGGACGTTGCCTAATAATTATGCACACCTGATATAGGGTGTTGATGTCATTAGACCACACCCCTTCTCATTACAGAGATGCACATCACCTAATATGCTTAATTGGTAGTAGGCTTTCGAGCCTATACAGCTTGGAGTAAGACAACATGCATGAAGAGGATGATGTGGACAAAATACTAATTTGCCTAATAATTCTGCACTCCCTGTAGTATGTGACTGAGAAAAGGATGGAGGAAAGAACGTCCTTGAGAGTGTTCGCACAACGGGGTCATTAGCTAACAATCCCCCTCAGAAATGTAGATGCAGGAGCTGATGAAGTTAAAAGTGTTCTGCTTTTGATGTTCAACACACTGACCAGTCATTAACATATTTGGAGCAAATGTACGTGTTTATTTGCAACAGCTAAACGTGAATAAAAGTGATTAAATATATGCAAATTAGCCTGGAAGATACTTTACCAATTGATGTCCTCACTTCAGTGGTCAAAAAACAAAACTGGCACGCGCGCGCACACACACACACACACACGCGCACGCTGAATTATATAAACAACACTAAATGGGAATCGTGCTAATGTTTGCTCTTTTCTAAATTTCCACCACGCTGTACAAATAGTAGTGAATTTATTCACAATAATGAAGACAACTGCATCGTGCTGGAGGTTGATATCTTGCAGTAAGCCCAATCACAGGCCATTGGGCTATGGGCCAAAAGCATATTTATATAGGGAACACGTTGAGAATTCTATGCAGCACATTGGACGTAAAATATGAAAGTAAAGATAGAGGTTGGAGTATTTTCCTCTAAAAGGAACACGATGTACCTACTTAAACAGGTGGATAAAGGATTCTACCAACATTCAGTGGTTGAAAAGGAAGACAAATTCACGCTCGACAGGTAGAAAAGCATAAATAAATAGCCATGAAAAGCTATCTGAACTGTGGAGGGGAACTCAGCTGATCTCTTCAATGAAATCATCTCCCTACTTAAGGGGGAAAGAATATGCCCTTTGCTCACAAAGTAAAAGAAAAAAGAAAAAGAAAAAAAAACTAAAGCAACAACAAATAAAAACGCAAATAAAGCTTTCTCATCTATCTGACAACACAGCAGCTGTTGCCTTTGAAGAGGGGAAACAAATGCCATCGATTCAGACGTCTGTCTGTCTCCTGTCGAGCTCAATGGGGGATCCTGCTGTATCTTCTGTTCTGCTATCCTGCATTTCATTATTTCGAGTCTGCACTCCATCTCTGTTTTATCAGGATAAGGCATATGAAAGGTAAAGTCACTCAAACAACACTGCATGTGTTTGATGAGCTTTGTCGCCACAGTGAGCAGCAGCAAAGCAGCAGTCAAGAGCCGCACAGTTTTACGTGCCGGATGCTTAATATTCCAAGTACCAGTCAGAAGTGTGTAAACCTCAGTGTCTGGTGTCTTCAGTCAGTGATATTGACCCATGAGTTATACAGTCGCACAAGTAAGGCTAAAACTTTCTTTCAACTTCAAAACCAGTCTTCGGGCACTGGAGGCAAAATCTATTCTCCATTTCATCAGAGCCTCTTTGCCACTCAGTACAGACTGTGAAAAAACTGATTTGGATGATTAGAAAGCAATTGGAGTGTCCTTCATCGTGACTGATAGCGGGCAAAGAACAAGGCCGAATATGGGAAAAAAATACTCTTCTTTAGGTCCCTACAGGATGCTGTGAGGAAACTAGGAGACAAAAAAAAAAAGAAAAAGAAAAAAAAAAAGAAACGGGGCACTTTTCTCATATTTTTGATAAGAACTTTAGAATCAAGCTGTTCTCACAACAGCTCAGCCAGGTTGAGATCTGGTGACTGCTTCATTAAAAAGCCAGCTGACCACTTCTTCTCTTATATTTCTTGCACTGTTTGGAGCTTCGGGTCACTGCCCTGTTGATAGAGAAAAATGTCTCCAGTCAAGCTGTGCCCATAGAGTATGGCATGTAGCAAAATGGAGCAATCTTTTATCCTGTAAAATCCTCCAATTTATCAGTACCATCATATTTCTTCCACATGCTTGACAGATGTCATGCACTCCTATAAAATCGTTTATTTGCTTTATGTCTCAAAAATATTTAATGCAAAGATCTCAAACCTGTGTCTGTGAGAGTTTCTGTCCAAAGTCTTTGTTGTTTTTAACTTTGGACAGCCCTAGATCCAGCTTTTCTTTGAAACTCTGCTTGGTGGCTTCTTCAATACTGCAGGCTGAGGACCTGTGAGGCATCTATTTTTCAAACACAGACACTGATGCTCGTATACTCCATGCTCGATAGGGCCACAGAATCCCCCACTTTTCTTTCTATTTTGGACAGAGCCATTTTGTGTTGCTCTGTGATGGTAAAAGTACTCCCAGTTGTACGAAATCTTCACTGTTGCAGTCCAATTCAGAAGAATTTTTCTTTCCAACATTTACAACGTGTCCAGTAGCATGCATGTGCATGTCATGCAAGCACCCAACCTAAGCATACTCTATATCAACAGCAGAATTGAGCGGAACCACAGCTGAGAAACAAAGTTGGTAATTCTATGGTCTTTCTGTGCAGTCAACCTGTTAAAATCAAACCAAGTTAAGTCCTAGTTTCTGGCTCAGCACCAGACAAAGCCGATGGATCAACACGGCAAGGCACGATATATGAAACCCATTTATTTTAAAGGGTGTCTGTGCACACTCAGAGGCACGGCCATGCACACGAACAGATAAACACACATTAAGTTAAAGAGGATGTGTGTATGTTGGAGGCATTTCTATATCCAACTCACTTGCGGCAATACAGAGATGGGAGAGAAGGGACAATCTATAATCATTAGGAGGGAAAAGAAGAGATGGCAGAGAAAGAAAGCTACAGTGCTGTCACAGAGGTGTCGGGATAACAAGATTAGAACTTGTGTGATTCATCTGTGGCCATGGCATTCTGCTCCTCACCCGCCCACCACAATCTCTGTCGGTTGGTGTGCTGAACCTTGATTCCTTGTCTTTCTGTGACTGTTTTATTTGAAATTATTATTTTACAATCTGCGCATTTAAAACTCAGATACTATAGTGTCATATAGACAGTCTAAAAGGAGTTTTTCTTTCATTTCAGGGCATCTGTATTATGTACTAAGACATGCAGACTTCACAAATTATACTAGATATGTTCATTTGTGAAAATCCACATAATCAAACAGCCCTGATTTTGTTAATTAACTCTAAATATTTCTGCCTTTATTCGCACCAAAGCTGTGGCATTGTCGTGCTGTTCTCGGCTTATAGTCCTCAGTGCAGTGTTTCAAATATTTGCTTAAGGGGGCAATTATAGTGCACACTGCTGCATCTCCAAACTACTTTTCAATTTCTTGGGTGCACATTTCACATTTAAACTGAGCTGACTTACATCAAGGACAGAGTTAGAAAACCACCTTACTGACCTTATGGTCTTTAAAAGCCATCAAAATGAGCATGGCTATGTAGCAATGTCTACCTCATAAGACATCCATCTAAAATGTTCCAACTTCATATTCACCACCCTCTCTAACCCTCCCCCGACCCACTCACACTCTTCCCTCCCTATCTTCCTTCATCCTGCACTTCATCCCTCCTCTCCCTCTCTTCCTTTCGCTCTCTGAGCTTGGGGACAGTAGAGTGACTTTGAAGTTGTGCTGCTTCAGGAGGAGAGAGGGAGTCACTCTGGCTAATTAGTTGTCCTTATCCCAACAGCAGCAGCAGCAGCCACCAGCTCGCTGGCTCAGAGGAAGAAAACAGAGCAGGCATCAACAGCAACTACCAACTGCTGCATGTTAAAGATACCCTGATCCCTCTGCTAACGGCTAGTAACAATAATACTCACCCTAAGACTGAACTGCAGATTTATCGGAGTTGCTTTTTTCATATACAGTATAATGACAGGCAGTATCGTAGAAATATGTTACACCGAATCCTCTTTTTTTCAGGGAAAACTTCAAAATCATTATGTGATTACATGAAATCACATAATGTCTCTAATGTTATGGTAGTTTCATTTTAATCTAGAGAGACAGAATATCAACTAAAATCCAGAAAAAAAGACACTTTATGCAAAAGCTATAAATTAATTTACGTGTCATTGAAATACAGTATTTGATCCCCAAGCAAAACACAACCAAGACTAATTGGTCACCAGATTTGCACACATCTCAGGAAGGATGTTGGCCCACTCCTCTTTACAGAAACTCTCTAAATACTTTAGGTTTCTTGGCAGCCCCTTGGCAACTTGAAGCTTTAGCTCCCTGCACAGATTTCCTGTAGAGTTGAGGTCTGGAGACTAGCTAGGCCATTCAATGACCTTAATGTGCTTCTTCTTTAACCACTTCTTTGTTGCCTAGACAGTTTTTTTCTGGCTCTTTTTTTATGCCTGACACTTCTGTCCTCCATTTGTCTGGAAAAACACTGTCTGCACTGATGAATCTGCTGCAAGACTTAGATCTATGCTTTCATGCTGTTTACAACAAATTCCAACCCAACCACCCAACAGCATAAAAAAAAACACCATGATACAAGGAAAGATCCAACTTTCCTTGTATCAACAGCTCAGGATGCTGCTGGAGGTATAATGCTGTAATTCTTACCACATTTAGGCCAATTTGAACATTCAAACACCACAGCTTATCTCAGTATCGTTACTGACCATGTCAATCCCTTCATGACAACAGTGCACCTATTTACTTCCAGAAGGATTACCCACCATGTCACAAAGCTCATCTCAAAATGATTTCTTGAACATGACAATGGGTTCACTGTTCTGAAATGACCTCAACAGTCAAACCAGTGCAGCATCTTGTGGTGGAAGGGGTAATTCCCATCATGGATATGCACCCAACACGTCATGTCAATATGGATCATGTTGAATCTATGCCATGTAGAATTAAGGCAGGGAGTGTGTGTGTGTGTGCGGTAGGGATATGGTTGAAATGGAAGCTGGATTTGTACTCTTACGCTGGAAGTGAACACAAAGGGCCATGCCATATGTGGGAATGTCACAGTTAATAGATCAAGAAGAAAACAGGAACTTCTGACAAGAAATGCACAGAGATGTGGTGTCCTGACAAAGACATCTGTGTTATATTTTCCCAGCAGGGTTTCTCCCAACATGTCCATCTCTCTTCTTACTACAGTTCCCTTTTGCTTTCTCTCAACCTCATGGCCTGATCTCATAGAGACATGTCCAAAGTAGAGGGAGGTAGAGAGAAAACTGACTGAGATTCAGAAACATCAACTATTCCCTTGAGATACCCACAAGCACTCAGATTCATGCACAAAATGTTGGTTCTCTCTTAGTATCGGTTTGCCTTACTTCATTCAGTTTGGCCTCAGTGCGAAAGTCTGCTGACATACTGTCATATGTGCACGTACTGTGTATTCTCTCTCTGTCTTTTTCTCTCTCATTCCAAACATGACAGGCAACCACTTCCCGCTGACGGAGACTCTTATTATTATTCAAGTAACTCCATTGTTAGCTTTTCTGCTTAGAAGTGAAAAAACATTGGGCCGCACTTGCTCTTTGAAGTAGTCAAGGCTCATTCCCTGGTTACAAACTGACATAAAGTTCATAGACGCATGCATTAACCAAGACAATTCAATGTCTTTCTGGTCCTTAGTGTCACAGTCTGTAGGGTTATGGAATAAAGAGTTCAGCATTAGTTATATAAAGTTCAACACACTGAGAGTGTAGAAAAGACCTCTCTGCCAGATACTCCGAGACAATTAATTCAACCCATCTCCTCATCTCCACAGACCCCTGACTCCCAAGGCCAGTCATAAGAAGGACAGACGGAGAGGGATGACATAGGTCGTGGAGGATGTGCACATGCTCATACTAAAGAACATGCAGATGTTGCTATGGCACATGTGCACACATTCCTCTGCACATTTGTGTGTGGCCTATATTTGTCTATGAGTGTATGCATGCATACAAAGTATATCTGTCATCAGGAGTGTTGCAAATACACATGCACACACACACAGACGCACACACAAACACACACCTGTCTGGGCGAGTCAGACTCTCCCCTAATGGCACCACGGGGACCCAAGACATTAGCATATTAAAAGGTGACATTTCACAGCCTGCGCTATGCAGGAAGCTACAGCCCGATCATTCTGACAGTCTGACAGCCAAATATGCAGTCCGAAGAGCACACATGAGAGTATGGGTTGCGACACAATGGGAATATGGGAAAACCTCGACTAGATTTGAGCTGGAAAACACCTGTCCAGTCATAGTAGGAAGGCCCAAAACATGAGAATGAATTTGTAATCTAATTTGTGAGATCAGTGTTAGGTGTAATTTGTGGTCCCGCAAATGTGTCCATCTGTGTATTCATTACTATTTGGACAAACTGAGAGAGGTTTTCACCCACAGCGAGCGTGCTGCTGTGTAGTCACCCAATATCCCATCTATGGGGTTACTTATGTGCTGATCAAATGCTGATTGGATGATGATGATAGCTCACGCACTGGTTGTACCACGTTTTTTTTTGACACCGCCGCCATCAGACAACAAGACTCTTTATTGTCATTGCACAGTCATACATAGTACAATAGTACAATGAAATTGGAAAACTGTCCTACGTCGGCACTACATATAACACAACACGACACGATACGACACATCACAACGCAACACAAACAACACAACACAGTATAATAACTTAGTAATAAAAAAGAAGAATAAGTGTATTTGTTTTGCACACTGTTATTATTGCACATTAATTATCATTGCACCTTGTTATAAATATAAATACTATTATTATTATTACTGTTTTTACCGTTGTTAACCCCCCCCAAAAAAAAAGTCCAGGTAGGTAGCCAGTCAGGTCAGCTATTTGCATTGATCAGGGCTATTGCCCTGTTGTAAAAGCTGTCCTTGAGTCTATTTGTTCAGCAGCCTGAACCTCCTGCCAAACAAACACTCTCTCCAGGTCGACGAGGAGTCCATAACTGCTACCAGACTGCCTTCAACTATACCTGCTCAAGCATTAAAATAAGCATAATGTGTTCCAAAACTAGCAGGAAATTTACATGCAACTTGTAACATGTAAGTTTGGTAATGAGTCATGCCATTAGATTTCCAGACTGTGAGAACGGCTGAGTTGTACTTGAGTTACACCCCATATGGAAAAGATATATATAAATCTTATAAAGTTTGTATCTGTCTTGTGTGAAACTTGTATGAAAAGCATATAAGAGTGAAAGAGTAAATCATATAAGTTTTTACTATTTCTTTTCCATATGGGATGGCTCTGACAAAGCAACAGCACACAATCTCACACACCATTTCCATGTAAACAGTGTTACAGGTTAGCAACAACAGGCACAGGTAGACACAAACACAAACACACTGACATTTTAGCATGTGATCCAAAAATACTGACTTGCAGCATGAGTGGAAAAAACCTAGAATCTCTTTTTATACATGTAGAATAATGCTGATAAATTTGAATTTTTGTAGATACATATTCTCCCCGACGTAATTCAGTTCTCACTGGCACATACACTACACCTGCTGTTACACACACACACCCACACACACCCACACACACCCAACAGTCTACACTGCTGAGACAAGACTGACAATGGCTGAGGTCAGTAATTGGCTCTGAATTGCAGCTTCAGCAAACGACTCGGTCCTGTTGGAAACCTGTCAGTATTTGGCATCTGTTACCCTCATTTTCCTTTGCAGGACAGCAAGATGTCACCTAGCTCACCGACATGTGTTACAATAGTTCCTCTACTTCTGCTACAATACGTCTGTCAGAGCTGAAGCTCTCACAGAAATGACCTGCCTGTCTTTCATGAGAACATTAAGACTGCATGTTGAATGGGATAAGAGGCAGAACAGAGAGCGACTTCAAGAGCAAATCAGCAGCAAGCAAAGAGCAAAACAGACTCTGACACAGCAAAAAGCTAATAAATACAGACCGTTTATCAAATAACAATACCCAAGGACAGAGAATTTTTCATCTGTAGTTGAATAATGATGCCACGTGAAGCGATCCAAAACTGAGGGATTTTCCGATAACCTTTACTGTGAGCAGACCCATTCTCCTCCTGCTTTCCAGCTCATAAGCCAACAATTACAGCAAGCACTTGTCTCTGCGTGTATCCTGTAACTACCATTTTCAGGTTGTAGCGTCTCTGAGTTGCCCTCGCTCTTCTTATTCTCTTTAGTTTCTTTACAACTATTCCATCAAAACAAGGGACAATGTTGCACTGAATGGAACTTCCCAGCAGGAGTCCTATGATGTAATGACAAAAAAAAGAAAAAAAAATTCTATCCTACTGTATGCCTTAAAAAGAAACAATGCAGACTTACTAGTAAAAGCATACTAATTATAGTCACAGAAAGCCGCTTTGCTGTTGTGCATTAGAAGCTCTGACTCTTGCTTGATGGGGGAGCTAAGCAGCTGACTCTTTGAGTCTGAAATGCGTCACTACCTCAGCATGTGATTCCACTCTGTGATATAAACTGCTAATATTTAAGAATTTTTGCAAGATCAGCTGCTGATTTTTTTGAAACCTTGGTTCTGCTAAGGAAGTCCACTAGCTTAGAATACTATCCATCCATCAACTGTGGGAACATGACAAATAATAAAGTTTAAGGTAAGATAGTAAGGCAAAAACAATACAGAAAACTAAATTATTTTTTCATTTGCACTAACCATCCTCATCAGAAAGTCCGAAGACTAAGAACCACAAACATACCTTCATTAGTACTGACTCGCTGAGTTTCTCACGGTTCACAATCTTAATGGCGACTTTCTGGCATGTTACACAGTGGACTCCAAGTTTGACCAACCCTGGAAAAAAAGGAAATACACATTTCATTAGGTCAGACACTCTGCTGAATATGAATTTCCACTGAACACATTAGGAAAAGTCCTAAAATGGGCTGTGATTCTTAAAAAACACACTTAAAAAAATTCTCTTGTCAAGTGCATTGACAAGAATAATATAAAGCAGCTAAGGACCAAACGTTGCTAATGCTTGTAATGACTTGTGAAGTGTACACAGAGCCTTAAATTAACTGCCCTCTGGGGTTTATTTGAGTCATAAAGGCAGTAAGTGAGCAGGCCATTTGCTCTATTGATTCCGATAATGTATTAAACCACTGTAATGCAGTAATGTTAATTCATCTAAAATGGCAACAAACAATAGGATTATAAAAAAAGAATTACAGGATAAAAAACTAATTATCAACCAGCATCCAAAATGACATGAATGAAGAAAAACTGCACAGAGCTGCAGTGAGAAACTGAAAGTAGAGTGGCATATTTCAAAAACACAGCAGAAAACATTACCATTTTCTTCACAAGACAAACACACTGATTCATGGGTAGAAATCTGAGTGTGCCAGTCAGTTGTATAGGGACTCCCACACGAAGACTCTGTCAAAACTCATATAATTCCTGTGATTTCTCACACAACCCAAAAAGCATCTTCTGCTTTGCCTTACTAAATGTCCCCAGGTGTCCTCACTTAAGTGTAGAAAACCGACAGGGATACAACAACAATGAGTGTAGTTACACTGGAACAAAGTGATGAGTGCATTTGATACAAGGAAGCCATGAGAACAGCACCAATGCATTTTCATTTGAGCTGCATTTTTATTAGAAAGATGTTTGAAAAGAAAACAAGAAAAACAAAACACCCCAAAAAACAAATTTTGGTTCTCTTTCATGGAAATTTCTCATGATTTGGCAGATATAAACTGCAAACTATATCTAGAAACTATATCTAGAAAAAAAAAAAAAGACTTCAGCAATTTAACAGCTGAAAAGCAAAATTGAACCTGATTTAATTTAGCCTCTTTAAACTTTGAGGACCTCTTTCGATACCTCCACATACATTTAGATTTTCCCTAGAATTCACTTCCTGATGAAAACTCAGTTTCACCAGAGAACTTCGGACTTGCACAGACAGCAAACATAAACGTCTGTGTCAAACTGACTCAACATTCACATTAATGATCATTACTGAAGACAGCAGTATTCAGTGGAAGCCCAAATGTGGCTCACATCACATCAGGTGAGAAGCACAGTAAGGAGCATGCTTGTCTTTTTTCCCCAACATTGTGCACTATAAATTAATTCCCCAGGATCACAGTCAGCATGGGAGTTCTACAGTGACAGATTCCTTGCCCTACTTGCAAATGTCAGCTTCCTGTGACTGCATCTTCTTCTTCAAACTGAAATTCAAGTGAAAGGATTGCTGATTTGACACAGAGCAGAAGATTAAGCCTGCTGCTGCAGCTGCACGAGTGCAAGTGGTGTGAATGGAACTTCCAGGGAGCAATCTAAAAATAGCACGAATAACGTCAGTGGTCCGGAGGTGTACAGTAAAACATCCTTGAAGTTAATAATGGCCAAAATACAATCAAGTACAGTTTTTTTGTTTTTTTTTTTAAATGGATGGAGTCATAATTTTCAGTCAATGAAAGATTAAAGAATAGAGTAATATCCTACAGAAAGGGTTTGCTGGTGTGAAGCAGACCAATGTGGGCTTTTAGGATCCTCAGCTATGTCTTTCTCATAGATTTATTTCTGTATAACCCAATAGAAGAGGAGAGTCAATGAGCTTTGAGGAGGTGTTGAAAAACAGGGAAGCAGAAGTATTCCGATGCCACAGAAATGCCTTGAACGCAACAGAGATGACGGTAGGGGGAGGGCCAGTTGTGGGATATAGTGAAGGAGGAGTGAAAAAGTGAATAAAGATCAAGTGAAAGATGAAACCAAAAAATTTAAATAGATTGAAAGTAAAGGACACAACATTATTCAAATGACAGGCCACAGATAATTAAGCAATAATGGGGAGTGTGTGGGTGTGAGCCTCTATCTTGGGAAGTTGAGAGGCCGCAGGGGCCGAAAGTGGAAACACATGGAAAGGAGGTGTGAGAGATAGAGAATGACAGAGAGATAGGAAGCAAATGTTAAAAAGAGGAAGATAAAAGATTTAGAAAGAAAACATTTTGGAAAGGGGATGAGGCAGTTGAGCAGAAGGGGGAACAACAGACAAACCCATTAGACTTGTGATGGTAATCATATGTTAATGACTGCTATAGAGAAGCTCATAAGTCATGATAAACACATTAAAGAGAAAATATCTGCCTGCAAACACATGAAAAGCTAACTGGATTATTCGCCTCACTATCCATCTTCCTCCAATGCCTCTGTTTTCTTGAGCAGGGGGCACATTAGCAAGAGAAAATGTGCAATGAGAAGACAACACATTATGATTTTACAACCACTTTGCTTATGGATTGAAATGAACTGTTACAAGGAAGTTCAGTACATAAGACACAAGACATTAGCCCCTCTTATGCAAAATATCTCAAAATTATGACTCACAACAAGAAGCGAATAAAACTAATGCTCGTGGAAAAACACATTCAAATTACTAGCTAAAGCCAACAACAGACAAAAGTCAGATTGTCCTTTCTGAACAATGCCAAATGTGTCAATTAAATACTCAGCTGAACATGAATTGTTGTACTAAACTTTACAGCAATCCATCCAGTCGTTGTCAGGATATTTCTAAAGGCCAGAAATGTCAACTTGTCCATGTCTGCATAAAAGGTTGTTGAAATGTGTCAGAATCAAAATGATGTAAATCACTGCTATCCCTGAAGCTAGGCTGGTAGCACGGCTTGTATTTTATATGAAAATGAGGCACAGAGAGCTTAAAACAAGCTAAAGCATGTCATTATGTGTGGGTCTTACTTTCAGACATTCCAAAAAAAACAAAACAAAAACATTTGCCAAGTAAACAACATTTGGACATAATGTCAAAGTGTGCCCTATAAACTCAAAGTCATATTTGCCAAACTACAACACAGAGCAAAGTAAGAAACCCTGAAGAAGTTGTCAATCCTGCCACAACACACCAGACAACAAATGCAATAAGTAAAGCATTTCTGTTCTTTTCTTTTGGATTTCTGTCAGTGAATTGGCTTTTGTTCACAGGACAAGCTGTAGACTGGTGGCCAGTGGTTGAGATCACTCTGCAATTTTGTACCTTCAAAATAAATTCCCTGGCTCTTACATCTATGACAAAGCTGATGATATTATGGTACGTCCCATACATGACCCCAACATCCTTCTCCCAACATCAAACACATTTAAGAAAAAATCCTCAAAATAACTGCACTATGATTCTCTTATTTCAAGTATGCTGCGATAGCTAACTTCAATTTCTCCATGACCCAAAATAAACTCCCCTCCTCTGCTCTCGAGTGTGCTGTAATTTAAGAGCTCACCTACTGCCAGTGCCCCTTTCACCTGTCTATAACAGCACCCTTGGACAAACAGAAAAAAAATGAAAGCTGGAGTGGCAAGCGAGGGAAGAGGAAGACACCAGGATTTTGTCTGGCTCGTGGTGTGCTGAGTAGGTAGGCTGTCTTTGAACATAGGTTCAAATGTAAGGCTTCAGCTGAAAGCACAAAGGTTTGGTCCACATGAGGGGTCCATTTGCCAGCGCATGGCTCTGTGTGCGCATGTGAAGCAAGTATCTGTGCAAGTTTGAAGCTGATGTGTAGCATTCTTTAGATTCTTGCTACAGAAGAACTGTATTGTGATTTAGTATCACACATGAGTGGTTTATGAACCAAACAAGACACGCGCGTGTTTTTCACTGACACCTGCAATATACGGACAAAAGCAGGCTGTGCAGTGAAGGTTGCGATGCCACTGCATCAGCAAGTATATTGATGTCTCCTCTCCTTTGCCCTCCTCCCAAATCAATAGCATCAAAACTCTCGCCTTCACAACAGTAGAAGAATAATGGCACTGACCAGGGACTCGTGGGCAGAAGAGACCACTTGACTGACCCCCTCCCCACCCCACTCTAGCCTGTACCCCAGCTACACAATCTTTATTTTTCATGCACCCTTGTGATTAATGGCCTAATGTGGAGGGACTGCTGGAGGAAGACGCAGAGTGAGAACTTTGGCCGATTGCTCGGTGAGCATCATGAGTTGAGCATTGTTTAAGTGCACTGTGCTGGAAGCTTGCTTGATGTCACAAATCTCGGCTGAGAAATATTAGTTTTAAAATAAAAGCTGAGCAAACTGTGCTGAGTGAGCTAGACAAAAGGTGTAAACAAGGGTTGAAAGAAAAGGTTTAAATAAAAAATGCACGAAGCAAGCAATAGGTCGCAAAAAGCAAAGAACATGCACATAGAGCATCCGCTGTACAGCACCTCTTTATCGCCAATGGGACAACTTAATTAACCGCAGAATGTGCACAGTTGTGAAAATCCCTCTAATCAGCTACTTTTCAAAAACTTAAAAAAAAAAAAAAAGATCTGGCAGTGCATCTGCTTCTCTATATCACTGAGCCATGTGTCAGCTCTGATTTGGTAATGAACCTCTGGTCTAACTTCACAAGTCACTGTTTCAAGATATTGCTGCTGAACTTGCTGTCCTAAGAAATCTCTCTAATGGGTTCTAGAGTGTATTCATTATGACGGCATGTAGTTGGAACATTTTGAATTAAGCAACTTTTCTGGAAAAGATCTAATTGACATGAGACTGCTGGCCTGAAGAAACAATGTTTTTACCAATTTGACACATACATTCAGCCCACGCAACAATTTATGTGTGCAACACATTTCCCTGACAAACTTTAGCTCGTCTCTATTTGATACTGTTAGATATTGTTAATGATTTCAGAACAATTCAATTATGATTTTTATAAAGCACCAAATCACAACGTCAGTTGTCTATAGACACTTTACACTGGAAGCTAAAGACCCCATAGGATACTGGAGAAAACTCCAACAATCAAACTGCCCCCTATGAGCAAGCAGTTTGCAACAGTGGGAAGGAAAAACCCCCTGTTAACAGGAAGAAACCTCCAGCAGAACCAGGCTCAGGGAGGTGCCCTGAGCATAGCATAGCAAGACCAGACAAAATACAAACTAAAGGAAAGGAAAAAACAAAAAATGTTAATGACATGCTGTAGTGGTATATAAACAACATGGGGAGTCAAAACTTGGCTTAGGGTCCAGCCTTAACTGAATATGTACCAGAATCAAGCTGAAAGACTGGAACTGACAGAGTCAGTTTATCTGACCCCACCCCCATTATTATTATTTTTTTTTTTACCCTCAGGTTTTCCCAATAGGTCCTTGTTGGCATGTTTGCCTTTTTCTCCCTTCCCTTCAAGTTGTTTAACCTGGCAAAGATGGGAAACCCCCAACACATGAGGAGAGAAACTCGCTTCTTCGGTGTTAACTTGTGAGAGCGCTCCAACTTTCAAAGTAGTCTGATCAGTGGCTGATTCATAAGTGGATATCTGGGGAAGAGCAGATAGGAGAGGAGTGGGACCCTGACTGTGAAGCTGATTTCCAATGCTATCAATCAACGACAAAAGTAGGAAACAAAGGAGGGAGAGAGCGTACATGAACACCCTGTACTCTCCTGAGTCTAGAAGAAGAAGAGCTTTATGATCTCCACCTGCTAACTGCACACAGGTACAAGAGCCACACACAGAGTCAGTGTTTTCTGCTTTATCCTCCTCACAGCCCTGGCAACCAAGCAGTTAAAGATCATTACTGGATTAATTTCCATCTGGAAGCAACTACAAGGCAAGGAGAGCAAAAGATGAAAAAGAGATGTTCCCACTAGCACACCTCTCTCACTTTCAAATCTTGATCTTTCAGAAGTGCTAAACCAATGCAGGCAGATGGTAGTAGCTTATGCTGGCTTAGCTTTCTCTCCCTGAGGCGCTGGCTGTGAGAAGCTCATTGCCCTTAGGCACAGATCTGTGAGCCTCTTTCCACTTCTGCTCTCTAACCCTGACTGCTCTACATCAGGGCCACAGCCCTGCCCTAGGATCAGTGTTTGAAAGGAAACACAATGTGGTACTAGGGCTTCCTAGAGCCTTTTCTGACCATGTGGAAAGCCCTTGCAGCAGGGCGTGGGAATTCCCTCAACGAGGGCAAAGGGTAGAAGACACTTTCACGCCCACATCTTCACACCTTTGTACCTTTTTTGACTTTCCAGCACAAGGATAGAAACTGACTAAATTATGCCGTCTTCAGTCTTCTTTGCTGAATAAATATCACTACACTGAACGTCTGCAATGTCAAACATCAGTCGGTGGTGGCTTCAACAAGCACACATTTTCATTGTATATTCTTGGGTGTGACAAAGTGACAGATACAGAAATATTATCATTATTATTGAGAACTGAGAACCTTCACAGACATATCATTATTATTATTATTAAAATAATGTCACCACATTGTTTGCTTGCATTTATAGAAAGGAAAGGCAGTGAATCCCTCCCACAGAATATTACTACGTGCCAACTATGTATCTATACTCATCATGCTATGCAATGATATTTGTGAGAAGTCATATTTGCAGAGAAGAAAACACCCGACCTGGTTTAAAGATTTACCTTTTGGCCTGGCCCAGCTTTCTATTCCAATAAGTTTCTGCTTTTTCTCTCTGCTTATACAGTTACTCCACATCCTTTTCTTTGCTTTGTTTTTTCCCTGCCATTTTCCCCTCATTCTTCTTCACCCCTCATTGTTTTCTGACTTATTTATCTCCACATTTCTATTCATCATCTTACCTATGTACAAAAAGAAAGATAGAAAAGGAAAAAGTATACACCAGCACAAAGCTGTTGAGTCATATTGTGCGGGAGGAGGAATGTTGACGATCAAACAATTTTCACTTCGCTACTCAATGAATTCAGTTTCTCTCCCTCTCTCTGCTTCTCACACACATCATTTCTCGCCTCTCCCCATTCACTAAATCTGTATCTTCTCCATTCCTCCGCCTCTTCTTTCACTCCTTTTGCATTTTCAGTCAGCCGTGACGTTAGTCTACCCAGCCTGAATTCCCCTGCAACCCTCTAAGCCCTACCAACCAAAGCAACAGCAACAACATCAGTAACACCAGCGGCCCAGACCAACAGAACAGCTTCAAAAGCAGGAAGAGCAGTTTAGCCCTGGAGTGATGGAGCGAGAAGGGAGGCACACTGACGCATGAATACAGAAACTGTTTATTTGGCCTGTGTAAAATAAGACATTTCCTCAGCAGCGCCAATATAAGTTAACTCCCAACTTAGTATTTTATTAATACTCCATACTAATAGCCTCCAGACAAAGTGGTCTCAGTTTACCTTTGATACTTTGAAACATTTTCATACAACTAAAATTACAATACTAAACACAAATTACATGCACACACACACAAAAAGTCACACTTTGTATTCTTCATAATATTTGTTTTCTCTATGTGTTCACAGGTGTAGGTCGAGTATTTCAGAAAGCAAGCATGTTTGTTTGTAGAGCGAGGGAGGTACTAAAGCTGTGAAAACCCAATTTCATGTATAAAACTGTGATTTGCATAACATTGCCCCAACAATCACAGAATGAAATGTAGCGAGGTGATGGAAGTTGTAGATGGCTTCAAGGTGGTAATCTATTTTACACATTCTGATACAAGTAAGAGAACAATTGTGAGCGTCGCCCAAGGGCAGTAAGAACAGTGCAATCCATTTAGTTGGTAACAGTCTTTCTGATTGGCATATCTTGCAAAAACCCCACTCTTTACACATTAGCCTTATCAGAATGTAAATATAGGAATGGAAAAGCTCATCACTTGCTTGGTGGAGGATGCAAACTTCACACCGTTGCTTCTGCCTACAAGGCAAATAAGCTTCATTGTCATTGAGGTAGGTGCATTCTGTCTTATGAATATTTGACTCCAGAAAAGGGGTTCCTGGTTTATGGCTTAGACATGTTGTGCACTTTACACATTTCCCCACATTTCCACAAACTAAGGTGGGTAAAGAATTTTCCCAAAGAGCCACAAAAGAAACTGGGAATGTTGTGCAGGACCACATAATGAGATTTAAGCAGAAGTGAGTTCAGCTTGTTGTTTCGGCCCTCCACAACAGTCCCAGTTTCTCATGTGACTCCTTTAGAAAACTAATTGCTCAGCCCTTTGCTATGGCATTTGTAAAGGGTTCATGTTACACTTCCATATGAAACACTGAATTCTGCTACAGCTGTTTTTGTTAGATCAAATAGATACAATAAAAAGTCAGGCCAAACTTTTTGGCAGTGATTTTGTCCATTTTGTCTCCCCATTAAGCTGATCACAGGCAGTGATATCTTTTCTCTTTTGAATCTCGCTGTGGACATGTCATTGCGGATTCAAAATATTTGAGTCAGAATTCTGGACTGATGTGACTGGAGGTCAGGCTACAGAGCCAAGCGAGAGTGACACTGTCAGAGGAATGTTCTGCCTGAATCCTGAACGGGGACATCAGCGCAAGCATGAATAAAGACACTGCAGAGGAGATGAGAGGATAAATAGAAAGAACAAATACAAAAAAAGGCTGTGACAATGAGGACAGTGACAGGGAGACTGAGAAATACTGATAAGGATAGCTAAATCGAGAGATGCGTGGAGAGACAGTCAAAACACAGAGAAAGTGGGGCCTAGGAGGGCGGTGCAGAGAGACTCAGATCTATTTTTAATGTCTGACTGGGGATCAGCAAAAGGAATGTATAATTACAGCCTCATGAATAATGCAAGCAGGATTCTTTTAATTAGCCACACCAGACCTAAATGCAGCAACTGCAGCAGACAGGACAAACATGTGCACATGCACATGTACATACACATGTACACCCACACACACTCGTCTACAGTGTTACAATGTTTGGATCCAGACCTTTGGTTACGTCCACCCCATGCGTCGACTGATTCATCATGAAACAGCACTTTCTCGAATGAAAAACCAGTCGAAACAAGGGAAACTACAGGAGGATCAACTACTAGCCAATCAGTGTTATGGGGGGACTCTCCCTGATGTCAAGCTGTTGTCAAGCTGGTCGTCAGTGCTGGGGAACTTAATGAAGTGTTTTCAATTCACTCTATTCTTAAAACCCTGTCTTAAAAGTCAAGAGCAAAGTCAAGATGTAGGCCTGGGTATGCACCCCAGAACCTAGTTAGAATGAAAGCAATGGATGGATGGCAGCCAACCAATCAAAGCAATGGCAGATTGAAGATGGAGACTAGGTCTAACGAGTGTCTGACATCAGGCTAGTAAATACATAACTGCATACAATAATGAGGTGCCCAATCAAAAAAAAAAAAATCTCAACAGTTTACACATGTGCCATGTTTGGAACATTTGTGTGTTAGCTCATCCTTTAACCCCTGGAGAGTGTCAGTTGATGCCTTGATTATGACTTTCTGATAGGCTTCACAGCCTCTAGACACTACTCAAAGAGCTGCACACTGTGTGACTGTCGTTTGTTAGATAACCCCAATATGAAAGCATGAATTATTAAATATCTGACTGGATAATATTACGAAACCTCACTGTAACCATAGAAAACATCCTGGCAGCACAAGTGTGGTTTTCTGTATTTTTCCACTCACATGCACACTGAATGCAAAGAAACATGGAAAAAAACATTGCTGGCAAACAAGCCATGCAGCCAGGCCAATTGTGTGGGCTCGAAAGAGAAAAAAGAGAAGAAGCAATAAATCAAACCTTCCGCCACCACAATTCAGCTTGAGTTATTTCATTAATTAAAAGTGTTTGGGTTTTCCCTGCAACATCTTCATTATTAAACATGGGTCAAACCGGAATAGACTTCACCGAGAATGAGTTCTCGTCAGCCCGTCATATTAACTACCTTTCTTCTCAATTAAAACTGAAATGGATGGTCGAAGCTCAAACAGGAAAAACACAACTAGATTGTCTCCACACACAAAGAGAAAGGAGGAAGTTGGATCCAAGTTGGAACGATGCATCAAGAAAACGGCAGGATGTTATTCAGTTGTTATCTGGCAACTTGAATTCTCCCATCTTCAGAGTCTTAATTTGTAAGCTAATTTGTGGCTGGCAAAGACAGGCTTGAGTATGGAAGAGGATATTGGATGTAATTTGATGTCTCAGTACATCTTCGCTTGGTGATTGGAGTTTAATTGGCAATGAGGGTACTGCGTTCTCACTTTGGGGCTCGCAGGGGGGTGACGGCACCCACACAAACTGCAAACTCTGTTTCACACAACTGAAGTAAAACTGGTCATACAAAGATGGCTAGCAGACAAATGTTTACCTTGTTTGTGAAATTAAAAAAAAAAAAAAGTATGACTTTAACTTTTCTGACATGCAGTCTTTTCATAAACAAGCAGCGGAATAAGAAAGTAACAGCAGGATAGCCTGTTCAAGGTGAGTATACACCCCACTATTATGGTCAACATGTTGTTATTACACATTACATACCAGTGTGTGGACAGAACGATCTATAGAGCTTCAGTGTGTGGACTTGAGGTAGCGGGCTACCCCCTGGTGTGTGACTTTGATACACACAGACACACTTTTCCTGATAAAAGTCAGCAGGTGCAAAAAAACAAAACAAACAAACAAAAAAAAAAAACCAATACTGGGAAGAGGAATCCTCTCAGCTTTTTCTTAATGCTTCTGACATCTTTGTAGTGCCTTCTTTTTTCAACTAGTGCTGCCCAAGAGAAAAGGTCAAAGTGTCAAAGCCACCATTAGTGCAAGACCCAATCAGAAACACCTCAAGGCATGGAAACAAGGGCAGGACGAGATTTATGTGTGTGTGTGTGTCTGTGTCTGTGTCTGTGTGTGTGTGTGTGTGTAAGAACTGTCTCACAAACACATGCAAAAAGCAACTATATTACTGTAATGACAACAATATACAGAATCCTGAAAATATCCATGCTGGGAGTAAAAACTATATAAGTAGAGTGACACAGGCTATCACACACAGACACACATATAGAGTACGAGCGGCTTCTCAGCTCTGTTACATTTTTGCTCATATTTAAAAAAAGAAAAAAAAAGAAAAAAAAATAGGCTTTAATTAAGCTTTTAATCATTTGAATCATTTCATTTATTCACTATGAATCATGTGATTTTCAATCATCTTAATTCTTTACATGCTTTGGAGGTTGAAAATGGTTGAACCTGTACTTTAATTTGACATTTTAAATATACCTGCTCTACAGTGATACGCAGGTAAAACAGTTATGACATCATATCTCAAGTTAATATGAGTTGTGACATACAATAGGTAACAAAATGTCTCACATAACTACACGTTTACAAACACGTATTTTTACCACCAGCGCAAGCACTGGGATGAGTAAACATGACTCATCTGATCTGGAACATTTCCCTGTTTTCTCTATTTTTGCATCTATGAATAATCCATCCATCCAGAACACAATCACACACAGTCACACGGGGTCATTTGCATATTACTGTATCTTAAAGGAACTTTTTTTGCCGTTTTACAGCTTCTCCTTTTGCCATTTCTCACCCAATTATACTTTCATTTTCCTCTCACTTTACTTCTCCTTTTTCATTTCAGCTGCTGTTCCATGATCCACAGTTGTATATCATTGCTTTCACTAAAACCTCATTAAGCCGTATGCTTTCACAGCAATCCTTTCTTACATAATGCCTAATATGGCTGCACAATTAATCGAATCTTAATCTTGATCACAATTTGGGCTCTCCAAAAATAAATGAACATGATTATGCAATGATGAAAATACGTGCCCCACCAACAGAAGGCAAATCAAGGGGTCACTAAATGACCATCTCATCACCTGCCTGAATGTGCCAATCACAGCTGTTCTCTAACCTGTCTGGCTTGAGGTTTCCTGGACTAGTGTAGGTAGATCATGCTACATTAAAAGTCAGATATCCAATAATATTGAAATATTTGGGCCAGTGATGTTAATCAAGAAGAAATCATTTGCAAACAGTGTTGTGGAGTTTTCTACACCACAAAGCAACAGAACTAACTTATTCAACCACCTCAAAACACACCACAACAGTACAATGAATGCCAAGAAAATCAGAGCAACAGTTGTTGATAAGAATCGTCCAGCATCAGCTCAGACATCTTTAAAAGCATCAGAGTATCCATCCAGCTCACAGAGACACTTAAATATCTCACCAATCCCATTCTATTTGTCCAGTAAAGTCAGTGTGTAAAGAAGCCTTCAGGAAATGGTCAACTTAATGGGAAAAAGTTACATTATCCTCTTACATCTTTTCCAAGATGGCAATATCTGTGTCGTACACAAAACATTACAGGGGAAGTAGAGCAGGATCTCACAGCTGCCTGCCAACTTCAGTCACATCCATCGTGTAGGTATTGTATTATGCATACAATAGAGTGAAAGTATTCATATTTTGCTTTAGAAGGTGCATTTAGGTGAGGTACTGTTAATTATAACATTGCTCAGCAATGTAGCACAATGTAAAGGTGAAAGCAGTTAACTGTCAGTTTAATTTTCTGTTATGTTTTCACACAATGATTTTACTTATATTTGATCTCAATGCAAAGATTTATAAAGATCTAAGAGCAGTATTCTGTTTGCATAAAAGTGTAATAAAAATATTTTTCCTTATTTAAATCGATGAATAGCCATGGGAAATAATTGTGATCTCAATACTGATCAAATTAATTGTGATTATCATTTTGGTCTAAATCATGTCCTAACATCTAACATCTAATGTGCTGGCTTTTTCCACATCCAAGGGGGACATACTGAAGATGAAGACAGAGTTGGAGATGGTGCACCGTGTAGAAGAACAGAATACATAATGAGTTATGGGAGATTTCATGGTGGGAGGAAGTGCTGGTAGCCAGCAGCCATTGGTGAAGCTGTTGACATCTCTGTCAAGAAGCGGGATAAATTAAGCAACTCTTCTCACTAAATCAATGCATCAGCAGCCGCAAACTCATTGCCCGAGCAACCTTTGTATCTCAACAGAGCAACAAGGGAATTTCTAACAACCATCGAGCAGAAACTCTTTGTCTCTGTGTTGGTCTTTGACCCCTGTAGATTGAGTGTCTCATTGTCACTGCTTCGCATATTCCCTTTACCCCGTCTATCAGTCCCCTCTTCCTTACCTTACTCTCCTTTTTTTGATCAGTAGATATTGTCTCATCTCTCATTTTCCTAAGAGACACATTGTAAAGAGGGATAGCTCTGCTCTGCTGCATCATGTGTTCCAGTGGTTTCTGTGCATGCGTGTCTGTGTATATGAGCAAACAGGAAAAAACAAAGCAAAAAAATATCCAACTCCAAAAGACAATACACAAAAAGATAAAATATTACTAAGACAAAGAAAGCTGGGCACTGACCCTGCTTGAACACTCGCCGGCTTCTCTGTAATTATCACTGTGTGTTTGTTTGTGTGCGTGTGTGTTTGTGTGTGTGCACAAGAGCACACATGTTCTCCTGTGAATGAAAATGAAAGCGATTCTGGAGACAATCCAACTCCCAGATTGCCTGCTTGCTCAGAGCCTGCGCTCACGTCACAGAACTTGGAACGCTGCCTTGTACAAAAAGTATAGATACACTCAGGCCAGAAACACACACACTCACACAAATTAAAGTACACAAAGTGGAACACCAGGGGCACTTCACCAAGACTCCATTTCACCTGGCCTTTTTATTGAACAAAGGGAGTGAGATGTTTAACAGAGCTGTAAGAAACCTCTGCCTGAATATCAAAAAGAGATCATTTAAAAAAAAAAAAAAAAAAAAAGGAGAAAGTTTGAAAAGTATGTCCAGTTTGAGCAGCAAACTTTACCAGAAGTTTATCGGAAGAGACAGAAGGACAGACATATGAAGAGAGAGAGTCAGAGAGAGAGAAGTTAGCATGCCAGGTACCAGCATCAGGGAAACAGAGAGCAGAGAGAGACATCTGTTCAACACAACTTCAGGGGGCTTTTACTCTGATGTCAGCCTGTCACCACATACAGGACCGCAGGAGTAGATGCATGCTGAGAGCCTGAAGAACATGAGCCACACACACACACACACACACACACAGGTGCACGATCTATAGCAAGCATTGTCTCACTTCATTTCCATCTCCCTCTCTCTCTCACACACAGCTATGGATGAAATCACAGCTAAAACCAGTGAAACCAAATCCTAAAGAAAGTAAAGCATCACGCTGCTTTATCCTCAAAACCTCTCACAAATTTTATGCAAGTTTTTGAAAACTTCCTAAAAATAGTGAGCGAGCGATAAGTGCTTTTAATAAGGGTTTTTGTTTTTTGCAGAGCGTGGGTGGATGGGGTTATCACTTTGTATACTAATTTCCCAGAGTGCATTTGAAACAGAAAACTAATCAGCAGTGTTTCTGACAAATAATTAAATGTTAGGTAATTGATAAAGCAAACATGATAAGACGTAGCCAGCTTCAGATAATATACATGTGAGCTTTTCTTTCCTTTTTATAACAATACAAACATGTGTTTTTGGACGGTTCTTACATTTTCTGTAATCTTAAAATCAACATGTTTAATCAATAATGTTAATCTTGCTTAGCTGCAGCAGCGAACCAGACAGTGTGGCTACAAATCTGGACTTCACCCACAGGTAGCTCATTAATTACCACAGTAGAAATATGTAATGCATAGTTTTAAAAAGATTATATTTAAGAAGCACTTGGACAGGAAAGAATTCACAAACAAGATAAAAATCAGCCTTTTATTAAACTAACATTAATCGATGATCTTTGTATTATTTTCATTAGTCGCGTTCTGTTTTCAAAATGTCACCACCTCCTACGTGACACTTGACTGGAGCCTCTGGCTCATTTCGCTCACTATGGCAGCGGTGAACTTTTAGAGATCTCTGATAACAGTTTTGTTCGCCTAGAAAGCCATCAGTAGGGAAAATACTGCAGTCATTAAAACTATAATGGTACAGTCAGAGAGACTGATGATGTATTGATTAGACCTCCCCTATCTGTGGTGCTTTACACTGATAACAGACCCATATAATGAGGATGGTTACTGCATGGCTGTTTGCCCGCCTATACAAATTTAAAAGGCACTTTCTTGGGTATAACTGTTTAAGTGCTCATTAATTGCACACAAATATTTAATCAGCCAATCGCTTGACAGCAACATGGTCAATATGACCTAAAAAAGTTAAGCATCAAAACGGGAAAGAAAAGCAGTTTAACTGAATGTGGCATGATTGTTGGTATGGTTTTCCCACATAACTATCTCCTAATGCTCGAGGTCAATAATGGCAATATAAATAACCTTTTTTATAACTCGGGTATGCAGAAGAACATCTCTGTGAATGGAAAACATGTCAAACGTTGAAGCAGATGGGC